>NC_135498.1:38560245-38634158 GCF_052857255.1 Amblyomma americanum | reverse complement strand
CGTTAAAGATCCCCAGGTGGTCGAAATTATTCCGGAGCCCTCCACTACGGCACCTCTTTCTTCCTTTCTTCTTTCACTCCCTCCTTTATCCCTTCCCTTATGGCGCGGTTCGGGTGCCCAGCGATATATGAGACAGATACTGCGCCATTTCCTCCCCCCCCCCCCCCCAAAAAAAATCAATTATATATAGGTTAGACAGGCCTAAGCGCAGCAAACGACTGCTGCAGTAATAATAATAATAATAATTGGTTTTTTGGGGAAAGGAAATGGCGCAGTATCTGTCTCATATATCGTTGGACATCTGAACCAGGCCGCAAGGGAAGGGACAAAGGAGGGAGTGAAAGAAGAAAGGAAGAGATAGGTGCCATAGTGGAGGGCTCCGGAATAATTTCGACCACCTGGGGATCTTTAACGTGCACTGACACCGCACAGCACACGGGCGCCTTAGCGTTTTTCCTCCATAAAAACGCAGCCGCCGCGGTCGGGTTCGAACCCGGGAACTCCGGATCAGTAGTCGAGCGCCCTAACCACTGAGCCACCGCGGCGGGTCGACTGCTGCAGGCGTTGTAGGAATGAGGGCGCGTCCAAGGGGGCGGAGAGAGAGAGAGGAGGGGGGGGGATCTGGACGAGGTAAGTCCGCATATAGAACGGTGGTTACGTAAACTAATTCAACTGTGGCGCACCCCAAATCTCCTTCGCATGCAGAATGAAGATCCAGAAGGACAAGCGAAAGTAAATGAACACAGCGTGCCGTGTCCTGACGCAAATTGAAAGTACATTTTTGAGGAAAGGAAACAACGCAGTAACTGTCTCACCTCTCGGTGGACACCTTAACCACGCCGTGAGGGAAAGAATGAAGGAGGGAGTGAAAGAAGAGGAGAGAAAGATGTGCCGTAGTGGAGGGTTCCGGCATAATTTCCACCATCTGGCAACCTTTAACGTATACTGACATCGCACTGCACACGGGCGCCTTTTGCGTTTCGCCTCCATCGAAACGCGGCCGCAGCGGTCGGGTTGGGACTTGAGTACTCCGGCTCTAGACGAGCGTCCTAACCACTGAGCCACTGTGGCGGGTAGTCGCCATAAGCTATGATTGCTGCCTTAAGCTGTCTGTAGAAATGATCGACAAGTCCGTTGCCCTGGGGTGATAAGCAGCCATTGTGGTGGGCTGTGCGCCAAGTCGGGTGGAAAGTTGAGCGAAAAGTGGGCTCTCAAACTGTCCGCCCCTGTCGGTGATAACTTCAGTTTGGTCAGAACCTGATATCTAGGTGCTCACATAGGCGTCTGCCTCAGTTTAAGGCGTGATGTCTTGCACTGACGCGGCTTCAGGCCATCTGGTACAGTGGTTGACAATTGTTGGACCGTATCGGTATTGTTTCCTGTGGAGGAAGGGGGCCGATGATGTCGGTGTGAACTTTTTGGAAGCGTCCTCTTGGCGGGAGCAACGACTGCAGGAGGCTTAGGGCGTGGCGATAGACTTCTACTCTCAGGAAAGCAAGAGAAGATCGTTCCCATGCACGCATGCACGCAAGCATTCATACTTGGCCAAACATATATCGTTCTAACCGCAAGCTTCTGGGAAGCCTTGATGCCACGAGAAGTGAGAGAAAGCCAGTGCTCTAAAATGCGGCATCTTAGATGTCTGTCTGTCTGTTACTGCCAGGGAAGAAAGGAAGGAAATGCACAGGCCTGCTCACTGGCTCAAGCCGAGCCACAATCGCTACCACGTGCAGATAGAAGGAGAGTTGAAAGATGGGACATAGAGAGACACGATAGTAAAGACGCGCTAAAGACAAGACCGATCCCGGAGGTAGTGCAATACCGGGCCAACCGGTGGTGGGAGTGAAGCATCCTTCAAACTCTCCGCCACATTTCCAAAAATAAGTCCAACTTGGACCCGTAACAGATATTCCACGGGGTCCGGACAATCGCTATGGCATCTTAAATGGGTCTGGAAGCGATGGGGGGCGCGAGTAACAACCTAACCCTCTTTACCTGCATCCTGGACGCTTTGTAGGAAATATGCTATAGCGTTGTATTGCTCCGCAAGCGGGCTTGCTGGAGTTTAGTCGCCATGAAGACGCAGCTTTTTTTTTCCTTTATATTCGGGACATAATCCAAGAAAGAAGGCACTGTAAACATGATCGGGCCATAAAAAGTGCGGCATCGCTACAAATATGTGCAGGCGGGTTGCAAGAGACACGTGTCTTGTTATCATCACGACAGCCACGGTAACCGCAAACCTACAAGACAACCTAAACGTATAGGCAAGCCGTTGCTATAGCTTTTTTTACGGGCTGACGCTCTTCTTCTAATAGTGCATAAACCACAACAGAAAGACCAGCGCCGTTCAAAGCTACCGTTTTGTGCAGCTGTAAAGTAATTGTTGAAAAGGTGTGAAATCCAGGCACAACACTCATCGTGTAATTGCATTAGTCAACCTTAAGTCTATCTTTGGGGCTTCAGGGGTGTTAGTTGCAGCCACGTCAAAACACCGTAAAGAATATCTTTGCAGCGTACTCCCGGCCTTCCTGGATAGCATCCTCATTAGACAACCGGTAAAAGCGGCAGTTTTTTGCGACGACATTATACGACGTCACACTGGAGCCACTTTGCTCCAGGGAAACTCCTTTAATAATAATAATAATAATAATTGGTTTTTTGGGGAAAGGAAATGGCGCAGTATCTGTCTCATATATCGTTGGACACCTGAACCGCGCCGTAAGGGAAGGGATAAGAGAGGGAGTGAAAGAAAGAAACTATTACAAAGAAGACGCTTACAAAGAAGAAGAAGAAACTGTGTTACGCTTCCTCCCACGCAACGGAAGCGGAACTTTCGCCCTGATTCAAACGCCCCGTGTGCCGCAGCGTACAAATGTGAAATATCACGCAACGGAAGCGCCGGTCCCCCTGCAATTGTGCACACTGCAAAGTCCGCGCTGTCAAGAACGCTGAACCACAAGCGCAGAGTGAAAGATGCGATTGTTTCAGCTACGCTTTGTTTGGAAAATGAAGCACACGCCGCGGGCGCGACTGATGTCGCCGCACGTACGGCACGGTACGTCACTCAGTCGAATCGCATCCGGCGTCCCCACTGTTGTCGGCGACGTGGGCACCGGTTGCGCTCGTGCTGAGTGGAAAGAGCGCAAGTAAGCAGCCCTTGATCCACTTCGTGAGGTGAAAGTGGCGCGCGTGAACGCATCCGTCTATTGCTCTGTAGCCGCTCGTTTCTCCGCACGATGTGCCCTCTATTTCCCTGGGTTGTTTGTTTGTTCGCTGCTGCTTCGCTCGATGTTTGTTATTCGCCGCTTTCTTCTTCCTTCCTTCGTTTTCTCCCTATCGTTCGTCCGTGACGGCAAGTTAGCAGCACACACGAGTGGGTCGACTGCGTCGTTTACTTCGTCGTGCTCTGAACAGCCAATCCGCACTTCGGTGATCGAAGTGGTTCTTTTTCTTTCTTTCTTTCTTTCTTTCTTTCTTTCTTTCTTTCTTTCTTTCTTTCTTTCTTTCTTTCTTTCTTTATTTCTTTCTCTCTCCCCCCCTCTCTCTCTTTCTTTCTTTCTTTCTTTATTTTTTTCTCTTTCTTCTTTATTTTGCCTTTATTCTTTCTTTCTTCTCTTCTTTCTTTCTTTCTTTCTTTCTTCGTTTCTTTCTCTCTTTTTTCTTTCTTTCCCTCTTACTTTCCTTCTTTCTTCGTTTCTTTCTCTCTTTCTTTCTTTCGTTTTTCTATTCCTTTACGTTTTTCTCCTTACCGCAGATCATGAGAGTCGTCATTCTTATCTCATCTGTTGCTTCTGCGACAAAACGCAATAGGCCGTGTATGAAGAATTAGCAAGGTGCTATGAAAAGTCACAGAAAAACTGTACCTTGTTCATGAACGCTCGCGCAACTAATAATAATAATAATAATAATAATTGGTTTTTTCGGGAAAGGAAATAGCGCAGTATCTGTCTCATATATCGTTGGACACCTGAACCGCGCCGTAAGGGGAGGGATAAGAGAGGGAGTGAAAGAAGAAAGGAAGAATTAGGTGCCGTAGTGGAGGGCTCCGGAATAATTTCGACCACCTGGGAATCTTTAACGTGCACTGACATCGCACAGCACACGGGCGCCTTAGCGTTTTCCCTCCATAAAAACGCAGCCGCCGGGGTCGGGTTCGAACCCGGGACTTGCGCAACTGCAATGTTGAGTCTCCAGGGTGTACATTCGGAAGCGCTGAATTCTGTGGCGCTGCCACACAACGGTCCCAAGCACAAGTAGCTCGGAACCTCCCGCGTAACCCGTAGACTTTATCTGGCCTTCTTTCCCTCTACAGTGCTGTTCCATTCGTGAAATTTTTTTATGCAATTATCGGAATAACATTTGGCAAAACGGATATTTTTGTGAGTTTTGAGGGAGCTTTAAGAACCAAAAGTTTCTCGCTTTTCCCCAAATTCCTGGCTTTTCCAAACTGCTGCAGTAAAAAAAGGGCCAGAAAAGGGATTTTTTTAGTCTAATTAACCGATATTTGTTTACTGTATGGATCTTCACTGTCCTATCCACCATTTCACTCCCTTCACCCTTTTTCTCACTGCGTGGTTCAAGTGTCCGTTCCGAATGAGGCTGTGACACGCCCCTTTCCGTACTTCGAAAATACACCATCTTCTTTTCCAGAATTCTGCGCGCGAGTTCGAAAAGCGTCGATCCCGTTTCGCGTAGCTAAAATTTTCCCACAACAATGTATAGAGCAGTGCACAACAGAAAAATTCCAAATATTAACAGTGCATAATAGTAAACAAAGATAGTTACATCAAAATTCAGTATTACAGCACAAATATTACATGCATACACAGAGAGCAAACCATAAAGTCATGGCGGTCTATAAGCATGGAACGAAATCACTAAAGATAAGACTCGCACAATCAACTTGACATGAAAACTAAAGATGCTTCGCTCAAAAAAAGTAATTATATTAGGTCAGCATTGATTAATTACTTTTAATGTCTTGTTTAAATTTGTTCTTAGAGAGATCAAACATGGCACTTAAAGATGGGTTATTGAGAACAACTGGAATTTGGTAATCGAGTTTTCGTTTTACGTTATCTGAACATGAGTACGACGTGTAACACCTAGAATTACAACTGGTGGTCTAATACAGTGCGATAGGATAACGTGGCAGCGGCTTGCGCAAAACAGGAACAATTAGAGACCATTGAGAGAGCCTCTGTCACGTAGTATACAGCTGGGTTGATTGCGATAACGAAGCGATATGTTATATGCACAGCGCTTTGAAAGCACAAACACATTTTTTTTTTGGGGGGGGGGGGGGGGGGGGGGGGAGGGGGGGAGGTTGCACCTTTCCTGTCCAAACGAGTAAATCTATGACACTGAGCATCCTCCTGAGGCTGGCTCAACTTTTACTTTCAGTGTCCCATAACATTCAGGCTCTAAGAAAGGGACGCCGACCATCCGTTTCCCCTGTCACTGCGCAGCTGACTACGAAGGAAAAAAACTAATAAGCGGTGAAGAGAGCTAGGACACCTTAGCGAATACTGCCTTCACCGATGATGCCAGGGAAAAATGGAAGCACTTTCTGCTGAGACCAGCGCGCTTATTTGATTGCTTAGTGAACTATTGGCTGTCAAAATTTTTGCGTGCATTGAAGGGTTGTCAAGAGAGCCAGTATTAGAGAGAGAGAGAGAGAGAGGAACAGAAGGACGGAAAGGCAGGGAGGTCAACCAGGCGATGCCCAGTAGGCTACCCTACACGTTAAGAGGGGTACATAGGGGGAAAAAAAGGGGAAGAAAGAGCGGCAAGAAAATGAGTTTCTCACGCGTATCGACCACTATGACAAGGAGACAGAGAGTGCGCACTTAAAGCTCAAAGTTTACAGTCGAGAACTCAAACCCGAGTCCTTAAATAACTTCAGGAGCGTCTTCACCGCTTTCCTTTGCGGTGAGACCGGTATTAGACATTCCGCTAAAATGCGGGCCTCCTTCTGACGGAAGGACGTCGAGAAGTTCGTGCGCTAATTGAACTGTTCAAGTTGAAACGACAGGATTTGCTTAACAAACCGTTTTCTTATGCGTGTGCGCCCATAGGGCACGCCACCACGCATAATCTGCGGGAACGAACTTATTAAGCCCTGCAGCTTCAGAATTAATGTGTTGATACCAGTGCATCTTTGGCCCAGTGTTTCCAGACAGCGGGGTAGGCTCTTGTGCTGCATAGTGGGGCACTTGCGACATGCGCAAATCTTCGAATTATCGGAAGTTGAAGATATCTGTCAGCGGGAACCTTCTGGAGCTTTAAGTCTTCAGAACTGCCGTAAGTTGCCTACTACAAGGCTTAAGAGTGAATTATATAGCCGTTAACCTTTTGAGTTTTTAATTAATTAATTGGTTCTTGGGGAAAGGAAATGGCGCAGTATCTGTCTCATATATCTTTGGACACCTGAACCGCGCCGTATGGGAAGGGATAAGGGAGGGAGTGAAAGAAGAAAGGAAGAAATAGGTGCCGTAGTGGAGGGCTCCGGAATAATTTCGACCACCTGGGGATCTTTAACGTGCGCTGACATCGCACAGCACACGGGCGCCTCAGCGTTTTTCCTCCATAAAAACGCAGCCGCCGCGGTCGGGTTCACGATGTGCATTTTCCGATAATGTTAAGTGCTTTACAACACGTACCACGGGCTGGGAACAGGACATTTACATAGTATTTCCAGCTGAAAAATAACGCTTCAGAGAACTTTACTCGTCGCATTTGTAGCTTCCGTTCTCGCCACGCCAGTATTGTCGAACAAAAAAAAACAGAAGAAAACAGAGCTTGCTGCGTTAATGATACATTTTTCTCCGCTTACCATGCGTAGGGTAGCTAATTAACCGGGCACATCACCCGTTAGCGTCCCCGCCTTTTCTTTCTTCCCCCTCTCCTTAAGACTTTTCCAGCTGATTATCAGCGAGCAAGCTCATTTTCAAACCTTGTTTTCGTGAGAACAGGAGGCCTCCATTGTGACGGCTCCACAATTGACTGGGCTAGAAGCACTGCGGTACTGCTTGCTGATGACGTTAATTACGAGTTACACCGAAAGCTACACGAGAAAAGACGAGAGAGGGAAAGAGAGTGAAACAAAGGGTATCTCAGACACCAAACAATGATTACCGCGACGGGTGACAGGCGGAAACCAGCGCGCTCGCAGTCCCGGTCTCTGCACACCAACACACGCGCACAAACGAACACAGAGGGTACAGTCAGCCAGGTAGACAGGCGCGCACTGCCGCGTCCCAATTGTATTCCAATCGCCTCAGCGGGTCCCATCCGATGGAGGGTGTGCTAACATTCCCTCCCCCACTAGGCTTCGGGGGGAACGTCGGGGCAAGGCCAGAGGCGCGGGTTCCGGACCGCAGCGCTCTGAGGGACGCATCGTTCAGTTTTTCCCTCGTCGGTGTCAGCGCAGTGAGCTGACGAGGCTTTGCAGCATCCAACGAACGTTTTTGTTCAGATAGAGCATCGGTTGTTCGGCAAGAGCTGCTGGTGTTCTGAGACTGAGCACGAGAGATGCCCGACAGTGCGCAGGATGCGATTCTCGTCAGATTGCTCGTCGTCTTCTCAGTGATCGCCACAGGTGAGACGCCGTTCGGCAGTTAGCCACTAGGAAAACAGCATTACGAACACATTCATCGTGTCGTCAGTGTCTTCGAAGAGGAGAGTTAAATAGCAAAAGAAAAATAACAAGCAGCGATGGAAATGAAGTGATAAAGATGGATTCAGATGACTCAATGACGAATAGCATAGCGAACTGAAATAATAATAATAATAATAATAATAATAATAATAATAATAATAATAATAATAATAATAATAATAATAATAATAATAATAATAATAATAATATTAATAATAATAATAATAATAATAATAATAATAATAATAATAATAATAATAATAATAATAATAATAATAATAATTGGTTTTGGGGCGAAAGGAAATGGCGCAGTATCTGTCCCATATATCGTTGGACACCTGAACCGCGCCGTAAGGGAAGGGATAAAGGAGGGAGTGAAAGAAGAAAGGAAGAAGAGGTGCCGTAGTGGAGGGCTCCGGAATAATTTCGACCACCTGGGGATCTTTAACGTGCACTGACATCGCACAGCACACGGGCGCCTTAGCGTTTTTCCTCCATAAAAACGCAGCAGCCGCGGTCGGGTTCGAACCCGGGAACTCCGGATCAGTAGTTGAGCGCCCTAACCACTGAGCCACCGCGGCCGGTCGAACTGAAAGTCAGAGCCCGTTCGCTAGCCGGAATTAGAAGTGAGATTATATGTGTGCGGATTTTTATTATTCGTGCTTAACGCAACATTCTCTACGGAGAGTAAAATTGTAGGCCAGTTAGTGAGAGATAACTACTAGAACCGCAGCAGACACAGGACCGAGGTGTTGTCGCCGCTCTGTGTTGTTGCCTGCCTCTGGCCCGTGTCTACTGCGGTTTTAGTAGTTATGCAACATTCTCCGGCTCTCTTATTGCGAGGTCCGTTTTTTTTCTCAGACACGCATCTCACGCTATCCACCCAAAAAGATTGGTTCCACCTTTTTGGATGCTGGCTTTGATGGACTAACCGTTGAATCAGTGCAACGCCGGTTTCAAAACCGAGGAACCGAAGAGTCAGTTCCGAGCTCGATCTGTGGTGCAGTTTTATATTTTTAGGTGTCTTGCTTAACTACCGATTAAAGGCCGTTATTGAGCGAAAAACAGAGAAACGTATGTCTGCACACAAGCGACGAAGTGTAACCAAGACGTTGGCGCGTGCGGTCATCGCCCTCTGCCGCATCCGGTCAGTGCCCTGTTGACCAGCAGCAGAGCGTCGTACATAAAAGGCTTGTCAGTCGTGCCATTGCACAGCTCATTATGACAATATCGCGAGCGGCAGACAAGTAAACAACCGCAGGAACACAATATGGCAGTGTAAATAAGACTGTAGTGGAGGTGTTAAGCTGGGCCTAAACTCCGGCGAACCGTGAGGCTTGAGTTCGGCTGCTAACGCATTGGGACAAAACGACCCCGGACGACTTTTGAGTTCGAATTCTTGAATTACACCCAAATGTATGGATATGAAGTTGAGCTTTGAATATGATTGTTCTTACTCGGCCAGGGAAGTGCACTGTCTCGGCGACGTATCCGTAGATTGGTAGAGATAGAAGGGAGTGACACTTGGTGCTAGCAGTTTGATGAAAAAAAAGTAAATTTCAAAACTGTTTTTTTAACAAACTGTAATCTGGGAATTAGAAATTTCTACCAGAGCAGCGTTTATAACTGAATGCCCTGAGGGAATGACATGAACAGGACGCGCATTTTTTTCCCATCGAATTCCATATTGTGTCATATCCAGCTGTTGTGTGTCCTTGTCGTCTCTGTCCGTCACCTGCCAGCGCTGCACATTACACAATGACAGTCTCCCATCTCGATTCGAAAGATGACTGCTCGGGCTTGTTGCGTTGTTGCGAAAAGTCAGGGTAAGGTCTGTCGGATAGTTGAACTATATATATATATATATATATATATATATATATATATATATATATCTTCTTTTTCTCTGCTGAATATTGGTAAACTTGAAGGAAATGATTCACCCAAGCCGCACCTATAATAAAACCGTGTACGCTTTCAGCAATCTACTCTTACTGATTGTTTCGTAAAGGAAATATGAAGGTTTTATGCGTTTCTGCGCAAGTGCACCAGCTTAAACATTATTCAGTCTTTGAGTAGTAATGCTTGGTTTTATGCGGTTTAACGTCCCAAAGTGACATACGCTATGAGGGACGTTTTAGAGCAGGGCTCCGGATAATTTCGACCGCCTGGAGTTCTCTAGAAATGAGACCATCGCGGCAGGTATCGAACCTGCGTCCTTCGGGTCAGCAGCCGAGCACCATAACCACTGAGCCACCGCGGTGGCTTCTAAGTAATGCATGAAAGCACTAATTGCCAAAGCATGCTGCGTATTATCGTGGCACCAATTGCAACCTTCTCGGCACTGCTGTTTCATTTACAGCCGAGTGTTTTCACCTATCTCGTTCCAAACAAGCCTCCAATAAATGTGCGCTGCGCCACTCTCTCAACGCCCACGCAAAAGCTCAGACAGACGTCCTCCGATGTTTGCGTTGGCCTTGCGACGGCGCAGCTTCCGCCGCTTGCTTCCGTTGGCCTTTTTCCGCCGGCCTGTTAGGTACGCGTTCCGTAAACTTGACACGACGCCACGGTCCCCCTTTTCTGAAGAGTCACGGGCAAAATTGACACGCAGCAAAAAAAAAAAAAAAAGACGTACGTCCCCAATACACTTTACTGTACCGATTTTTGCTCTGCCATCCAGAGCAGAAGATGGTTTATGGTTTATAGGGGTTTAACGTCCCAAAACTACCCAGGCTACGATAGACGCCGTAGTGAAGGGCTCCGGAAATTTCGACCACCCGGGGTTCTTTAAAGTGCACTGATATCGAACAGTACATGGGCCTCTAGAATTTCGCCTCCATCGAAATTCGACCGCCGCGGCCGGGATCGAACGCGCGTCTTTCGAGCCAGCAGCCGAGCGCCATAACCACTCAGCCACAGGTGCGAAGAGGTGACAGCCATTGTTGTATATATAGCTATATTATGGTGGAAACATATAAAAAAAAAACGAAGAAATCGGGCAGAAGAGAAGGTGATGACTCAGGCGTCAAATCGCAACTGCTTTATTAGCAAAAAGCGGTGTTGTGCATGATGTAAGAAATACACCCTGGTGCCAAGATTCATGTGCCCTACATAGAGGCAGAGTATTTTTTTTCTGTAATAAACCATTTGCGATGCAGCGGAATAGAAGGGGGCACTATTCCCCTAAACATTCTCGTTTCTGAGCTGATTTACCAGAATGTTTAGGAAGCCACACCTCGCTATTTGGCGTAAATGATTGATGGCTGGGCGGTATCATTATTTACTCTGTTTTAAAACGCTCACACTGATGAGTGTAGAGCTCCCCTCAACAGTACCCTCCTTAACCCTCATAGTTATTCTAACTTAACTGTGTCGCTATATATATAACCCCTTCCCCCATTTTGCCTGTGCCACATGGCTTAGCCCTAAAAACACTCGACACATACTAGACACGTTTCCGCTTACGTCGAGATGCAAAGAGGGCACTGCGAACAGCAGCGACCCTCTAGCTCAACTTGTCATCGTCTCGTTAATGCTTAAAGTCCAAACCTTAGCCGTCTAACGGATGGGGAGGACAGACCCGCCTGCCCCCTGCGCAATATTTCAGGCGAGGCAGACGCTTCCGGTTTTCAGTAAACGACAACACACCTTTTGTTCGAGGCTCTACGACAGCGATGCAGAGATCCGGGGGTATAAATACGCTTCAGGAACAAAAGCGCGGGCAGTCGTTACGTCGACATGATTCATCGAGTACAAAAGCGCGCCGCTCGGCGCCGCACGGTCGCAACGTTTTCCCGCATGCTTGCGCGAAGCTCACGCATATCCGCGGCTAAACGCGGGGCACCTTGCAGCAGAACACGCACCACCACCCAGCAGCTCCAGCCACACGTGAGGCTTGTCGATTGTCTGAAGTCTTCGCCAGTGTTTAAAAATAACCGCCGCACGAGAGAGCAGGCGGCCTCTCCGAAAGGGTTGCGCATGCGTACAGCACACACACACAGGTATAGCCTCTCCGAATTGCGAAGAAAAGCAAGAAAAAGAACACCGAGGCCCCTCATTGTGCTGACGAGGAGACGGCGGGACCGCAGGAAGGCCGCGCGTAGCACAACCTCCGCCATTTCACGATGCACTGAGCACTGCGCAGTCGGGAAAGTGTTACGGGAGGCCACGTGAGTCAAAGCGGAAGAAGCGCTGAAGCACCTCCGGCGGAGTTTTCTGGTTTCCTTCCGTTCCTGCCTCCCTTCCGGTGTGGCTTCCTCTGTGCGTGGCATTAAGAGGCGATATATATGCAGCCCGCGATGGAGGAGGACCTCCTCTAAGTATCGAGATTGCACGCCTGCGTATACACCTGCACAGCTAGGGGCCGACCACGACCACTTTACGCGACCTGCATCGGCAGCGGAGATGATGCCGCGGAATAATCTGGGAGGGGGGAACTTCTATATCTATCGGTCACGATCTCTCGCACTGGCCGCATGCAATACAGTGGGTACACACTCTAACAAATGGACTACAGGTGCTCTGTCGACAAGCGTGAGTTTTTACAACTCCGCGCCGTGTGAGCGAACGCCAGGTATAGGGCTGGGTCACCACACGGGGTCATCCCACGAACGACGTGCGCCCTATAACGCCGCTGCATATGCGAGCGCAGTATTCGAAGTGGCTTTGAGTCCAATTTAGAAGCGACCAAAGTTTGGGGAGGTAAGCTTTAAACAAGTCGTGCACCTCTCGTAACTGTGCGGGGCCTTCGCGCGATGAAGTGGGCAATCCAAACGATGCTGTCTGTATGCAAAGTACCGCAACGACTAAGCAAAGAGAAAAAAAATTGAATTCTAGACTGGTTTGCGTTCTGTCGTTGTTCCGCTGATTTCACATTATTTTTAGCCCCTGCTCGTCTTCCCGCTTTCTCATTTGAAGCAGGAAGTCGCGGCGTTGCGTCCATCGCGTTGGAATCTCCGCTCTGTGTTATGCCTTTCTGTTCATGACGTTACCTCTAGAGATGTTCGCCGGTCGTGTTGGTGCGACGCGGAAAAATACGTTATGAGAGCCAGCACGAATTCTGCTGCTTTAAATGCGATCATCCACGTGGCATGCATGCGTATAAGGAAAATTACGTTTGCTGCATTCTATAGCGTGCGGTCAGAAAACTTAATCTAACACGGGATCGCATGAGGCGGTTGTATCCATCAACTTTGCCCTAGCAGAACGCTCAGCCTGATGCGTGCGGAACAGTACAGTGGTTGTGACCTTATAGAGAGAACAAGTGAATAAGTGAGAGCAGCCTACCCGTCTGGGCTCTTTCTTTCACGGGGACCGCTTTTGCTGTCGACCAAACCCATCGGATCCTTCGCTCCAAGTACTCAGCCCGTGTGGACGCATGACTCCCATCCGGGACTTCTCGATCCATGGATGGTTCACCAGGGATCTAGCGAAGCTCACTGGCGGAGCTTCAGCCACACCTCAGAAATATATATATCAAGCTGTCGCTGAAACAGATGGTGTTCCAGAATACATGGTATGCTATACCGACGGTATTAGCTTCGACAAGTGTGTGGCGATGAAGCACTCCTCAAGTGTGTTCGAAAACCAAGGACATTGCGGTGCAATGAAAATAGGTAAGGTTGCATGGTATGTGGGGGTCTACGTCCAAAGCGCCACATGAGGAGTTGTAAGAGTCGCTGTATGGTGTATGGCTCCGTGTTGATTTCGATCCCCCGTGGTTCTTTAAATAAAAGTGTACTGACACCGCACGGTACACTTGAGGTGCGGCATATTTTGGCGGGATCTGCACCCGAACGCCATAGGCGCTAAGCCACCGCGGTGGTTCGCAATAATAAAGCGGTTTTGTTTATCGGTGTTTAACGTCCCAAAGCGACTGAGGCTATGAGGGACGCCGTAATGGAGGGCTCCGGACAATTTCGACCGCCGGTGGTTCTTTAACGTGCACTGACATCGCACAGTACAAGGGCCTCTAACATTTCGTCTCCATCGATATGCGACCGCCGCGGATGCAAAGCAGCGTATCAGCCGCTTCACATCATTGGTACGATACCTTGTAAGTGGCCATGCCGTTCTGCGGCATCTTACAGCAGAACGAAGCTAACTGCAGCTCTTCGAACGCAACGCAAGGACATAGGGAAGACAACCGTCGACGACCCCTGTTTTCACGGATCGCCAAAAAAAAGTGTTTATAGCTAGCAAGGAAAAGCAATGTCGCTGATAGGCGCGTAAATTATACGGCCCAAGCGACTTGTGTAAGACGAGAATGGAGCCGAGGATATTTTCTTTCAACCGAGACCGTTGCAGCCTTTCGCCATTATATGGACGCAAGAATCCCAGCGTTGTCGATATTTCGCGTTGGTTGGCGACGAATGGTTTTATTTCGCCAAGCGGTTGTGTAGGCACGATTCTGAGTTCTGTGATTTCGGCCGGCGCCGTTCGGTCTCGAGAAGGAAACACGCCAGCACGCGCACATCTTCTTCTCTACAAAAAGACGTTATTGCAACAATTGCCACGTGCTCTCTTCGGGTTACGCAGTTTCTTCGTCAGAAGCTATATTTTTATTATCACAAGCAGAGAGGGTCAAGCGTTGTAAGCAGGCATCGGCATGCTAGCTTTTTATTGGCGAAACAGCGGCGCATGATAACTGGAGGAGATAAGATAGCTTCACGTTCAAGGCTGCAAAACAGCGTATATTGTAAAATAACGTGATCGCGCCTTTCAGGTTTCGAATTTAACGCAATAAAATCGCCTAACGAAATGCCCAGTTCGAGAGTTGACATTTCGCGCACCACTTTTATGTCACTGGAAGTGCTTCTTTTATAAATTGAGCTGAAATTCTAGATCGACAGTCGCATGCTATGTGCCAGAAAATGCTGAAACCTAATGCCAGTGAGTAAAAAGGAAAAAACAACAAAAAGCAACGCTAGCCCACGCGAAAAGCGACTATAAACGACGTTACAACCTCTAGTTGCAGGCATGTTACAACCAAATTACGAGAACCCTCAAGCCCCAGCCACTGTAGCTAAAGCTATATAAAACGCTGCCGAATAACACTGTTGACTATGAACGCCCATATCTTTATTTATCCTTCATTCCAGTTGCTCAGGGGTGGCTGGTTCGCGGGTTGTAACTGAGCGTACAACTAAAGCTGCAAATAGTTCAAGACGATGGGGATGAGGGCAAGTATAAATAGTAAAAAAAAAATAAAGCAGTAAGACAGAGGAGGTCTTTGTGGTTGCAACACTTGTTTTACTCGATGTTTAATGCTATATACGTTGTAATAATGTTGACCCTCCCTCTCGCTTGTCACATCGATTCCAGAAGGTACGCAGCTCCCTTTAGTACAGCGTATCCCCCTCTACGTCATCCCAAGTAAAACACGTGCAGATCCGTGCGGCAGACACAACTGCAGTAGCTGCAATAAAAAGACTCGCGCTGTGAATCTCTGTGCGGGAAACGTGGCCCACTCATTTAACGGCGCTTCAAATTAGTCCCGTTATTTTTTCTTTAAGGTATAAAGGTGATTTTTCGAAGCACAGGCTGGTGGGCGCTGGTCGAAGAGCGTCCCGACGGACACACTCACAAGCTGTTGTTGTTGTTGTTGTTGTTGTTGACCTCACAAGCGTACGTCACTCAAAATCCCCGCAGCACTTCGTCTATCTCTTCGCTGCGCTGCTTGAATTGCTGCCGGCAGGTCCCATTACGAAGAGATAGAGTTTGCAGTCACTGCCCTTTGCTTCTGCGTCCATTCAAGAAGTATTCCGTAACACTGAGATATGATAGAACAGGACTAAGACAGGAGGCATCAGCGCGTATGCAGCAGCGTATGCTTTGGGGAAAGCTTTAATACTAGGAAGGGCACTGATGGGAACGTGACCCCAGCTATCTGCTCCTCACAGGAGAAGGTAAAGGAGGAAGGATGTAAATAAGGAGATAGTGAAGCTGTGAGATGATGACGTCATAATACAATGACGCGTATGCAGCAGCGTATGCTGTGGGGAAAGCTTTATTACTAGGAAGGGCACTGATGGGAACGTGATCCCAGCTATCTGATCCTCACAGGAGAAGGTAAAGGAGGAAGGATGTAAATAAGGAGATAGTGAAGCTGTGAGATGATGACGTCATAATACAATGACGCGTATGCAGCAGCGTATGCTGTGGGGAAAGCTTTAATACTAGGAAGGGCACTGATGGGAACGTGATCCCAGCTATCTGATCCTCACAGGAGAAGGTAAAGGAGGAAGGATGTAAATAAGGAGATAGTGAAGCTGTGAGATGATGACGTCATAATACAATGACGCGTATGCAGCAGCGTATGCTGTGGGGAAAGCTTTAATACTAGGAAGGGCAGTGATGGGAACGTGATCCTAGCTATCTGCTCCTCACAGTAGAAGGTAAAGGAGGAAGGATATATATAAGGAGATAGTGAAGCCGTGAGATGATGACGTCATTATACAACGACCCGAGGCAAAGACAAGCGATGCAAGTGGCGGACCCGTAGTCGAAGAGTTAGGATGAAAACGGCTTTGAAACATCAAGTGCACTGTTACGACGACAGGACAGCTGTGACCTGCTTATGCGGAGGTTCATAGTATATGCTGAGAAGCTGAGGCCGGGATTGAGTCAGCTCGCCAAAGAAACAGGGTGGGTTTTTTGGCGGGTGAAGTTGGCATGGCAGTTGGAGGAGCGAAGGCTTACAGCTAGTAGACGCCCAGCTTCCTCAGTAAGACTGCTCGGGAATATGGCGGATGATCCGGAGTTCCCGGGTTCGAACCCGACCGCGGCGGCTGCGTTTCGATGGAGGCGAAACGCTAAGGCGACCGTGTGCTGTGCGATGTCAGTGCACGTTTTAAAGATCCCCAGGTGGTCGAAATTATTCCGGAGCCCTACACCTACGGCGCCTCTTCCTTTCTTCTTTAACTCCCTCCTTTATCCCTTCCCTTACGGCGCGGTTCAGGTGTCCAACGATATACGAGACAGATACTGCGCCATTTCCTTTCCCCAAAACCAATTATTATATTATGTATTGCGGCCGCACAATGTTTTCGTAACAATTTGAAATAAGACAATTTACAATTTTTTTTTATCTGCACTGCATTAAAAAAGCAAATGAGGGAATTATTCCCTACCAGCCTGTTCCACAGGCACGTTTAGTTTGGAAATTAAACTTCGAGGTTCAGAAAAGAAATTTCGCCGCCGACGAAACAATCTCGCCAGTTATCAAGAGTGGCTGCGAGCACTGGCAGGTCGTTGCCAAAGTCTCTGAAAGTATACTGGTTTAAGCGGGCTTTCAGACACTCGCTATAACACTACACGAGCGCGTGCACTCCCTCACTGGATGGTATCGTAAAGCTATCACAGCCAGCAAGGGCATCGAGATGAACAAAGTGCTTCCTCCGCACGGCCTCAGTGTGTACCCACCGACGCAATGAATCAGGGGTGCACATATCGCGTTGTTCGGTGGGGAGGAGGATTTCAACAGGCTGAGGGCGGCGTCGTGTTACGACGCCACGCGCCGACCCGCCGCTTGACCCAAGGAATGCCAAAGGGACGGGACTTATCAAAGGCGCGGGCACCACAAATAGAAAGTTTTATTAAGGGCAACCAACTCACCCCCTTCACACATACACAGACGCACGCACTCTGCCATATGATAAAAGCGCGAGAACACGTTCTGAAATCGATACAAGTTCTGGCTGGAAAGCATCCGGCGAGGTCAAGGTGTGACTCATGATGAGGTCTGCCAGAGAGGGGATGATCGGGGGGGGGGGGGGGGTGAAATTGTGTCCAGCTTGTTTAAATGCATAGCAGAAAACTGATATCAATTAGAATTCTGCGTATTGAAGTTACGTATTGTGTTCCCTGCAGCATATTCGGACTCGCTTTCCTGGATTTCACCGCGTAGCCAACCTCCGGTACCATTCGAGAGATGATACCAGCAACGGCGTACGGCTTGTTCCGGCGTCTCCCACCCAACTGCTGTTCTGTCAGCTCAGTCGCGCAGCGCGCTTGACGTATTTTTGTATTTTTGGTTGCTTTTTGCACACACCCACGGCAACAGCGGTGGGCCGGGCGCCGGGACCGGGCGAAAGGTCCTAATGACCCTGCTCATCACCGATCCCTTACACCGTGCACGCCTCTTCCGTGTAAAAGTGCCTCTGCGAGCTTCCACAGCGCCGTTTTTTTATTCGCTTATATACAGAACGTATGCCGTTTTGAAAAACTTTGCCAGAAGCAGTGGTTGCAGGGCATACGCCGTGGTGCCCGATATAGACCGCACTGAGAGCTCTATTACCGTCAATAAAGCCGGACAGCGCCGTTTCAGTTGTGACAATGTGCGAATAATGCATCGAAGTGCTAGAAGGACATTTTAATGCATCATCCGGCAGTGCAGCGCTACGCAACACAGGCCAGCGTGGCTGCCTGATCATACCTCGGGCAGCTATATTGATTTTTCAGTGCCTCCCCTATAGCCCTTGAAAATTGCGAGTACTTGCGGCTGTTCAGTTGTGGAAAAGCCGTAGTACAAGGAGAAGTACGAAAATTTTGACATGTATAGAAAGTAAGACGTGCAACCACTATTCGATTAGCATCGTACGTCCCTATAGGCTATACCCAATGCAAATTAAAAGCAGTTTTCTTACTCTCTCTCTCTCTCCCCATAAGCAGTTTTCCGATCCTGTGAGCCATTTGTGAAATCGCTATTATTTTTATTTTCTTTGATCACTGCGAGCTCAATCTCGCTGAAGAAAACAGATTCTGAAGGCCTTTTTCAGGGTATGCGAATTTTTAGCCTCGGTCAGGACATAATTGCAAGTTGGGTGAGTCATGAATAAAACCACTGCGTGCTGTTTTGAACAGTGCGGTTCGCTGTGAGCGAAAACGCACGGCCCTAGTGTAAGTCGATTCCCCGCAATCTTATCCTCTTCCGCCGTTCTTGCAGATTGCTGAAGGATTTCGGCTGGCGTACCGTTCTCTTCTACTCAGCAGTAACGGCCCTGTCTTTCTCTAGAGAAATAGTACCGGCATGACCACTTCCCTTACTCGTGCTCATTATCATCTTCATCACCATCATCAACCTCACTATGCCCACTTCAGTACAAAGGCATCTGCCATATTCCTCTAATTAGAAGCGTGAATTGTTGGGCGAGTTGGTACATGTTGACGTGAAAAAAAAAAGCCAGCGACAAAAGACGCAAGACCAGAGAAAGACGCACACAGACTGGCGACAGTCTGTGTGCGTCTTCCTCTAATTAACCCGGTCCTCCGCCAGATGCGGTGGCCTTAAACGCACAAGCTTCCTAATCTCATCCGCCCGCCCAGTTAATTGTCGTCGCTGACACTTCGGGGCCCCCTTACTTCTGTTGGCGGATTTTCAGCGGGAAAAACCGAAACTTCTGACTCAAGCTTTTTTTTTCTGATTTGATTAGTAAATCTGCTTGTTTCATCACCTGCGATCTCTACACGTGTCAAAGACTCGGGCACCCATCGGGACGAGCAGGTTTCAAATTGCCCGGACGAACCAGAATGGGTTCCATCCTCGGCCATTATTCTTGCAACTGAAATAATGAGTAGCAACGTAGCATTTCTCGAAACATTTGGTAGTGGCGTTCGTGGTACAGAACACTCATTTCTGTCTCAAAGTATGCGAAGTCATGCACTTACGCTGTCGCATGTGAGATGTATGACAGCGGTGCTGGTTGCGCCGTCTTCAAAGAAATTACCGAGAAGTTTGCTGTTGGGGATGATGCTGCGATGCGCCTTGAATGTCTTCAGCCAATCGCCATGCAGTGCTGCAGTGCGCTTAGCTGTTTCAAACAGAAAACGGGAGCAGAATTCAGATATAAGCAGATATAACAAAAATAATTCAGAATTCACAAAGAAGAGACTGAAAGCTTCAATCGCGCTGTAATATTGATGGTGATTGTGCGAGGGACGTGGCAGGATTCTCATGCGTCAGTGTCGGTCAGTTTTTCCTGCGCGCTGCAGGTTAGTGACATTATGTAAACGAGTAGTAAAGGAACAAACCGACAGCGGTTCTTTTAGAATTTCAAATGTTCCGCTTCCGAGGACAGCTGCTTGGCCTTCTTTATGTTTACGATGCCAGAGCCAAAGTGATGGTTTTGCTCTGCATTTTATCATAGAGTTGTTTGCTCTGGTCCGAAGTTTTTTTTAAGCGACCTACTAAAAATGCGAGATTATGACGCCCATCTTGCCTCACTGGGCAGATTCGTATTTGATGATAAATGCTAAGCGCCGCGAGAGCGAAGACCTTTCATCGTATTTCCGCTTATAAAATGATGTTGCACTCGACGCTGCAATTAATACCCTGACTTCGACAATAAGCAGTCTGGCGTCTTAATGATTCATCTCAATAGAAATTTATCAACTTCGCGTTGCTACTCTGCCATAAGCTTTGTAAGAAATTTCAGTTTAAATTAGTTTGGAGTAAATGACAGTCTGCAGTACAAAGCTACAAATAGCATTTTTGAGCTTAATATGATGATTAGTACAATCATCAGTTTCTAACTAAGAGTGCACAGACTACTGTGCAGACTACTGTTTACGCATAACGAACATCCTTTCTTCTCAAGAGCTGGACTACCAAACGTGGAGTTGGCTGCCACAGCAACAAAGCGTTTCATACGTAAAAAATAAATACGTAAAATAAGCTTGTAGCACATTAGAAAAACTCAGGTTGTGGAATCTGGCCCCAATTTCCCGGCTTTTTCGAGCAACGTCACACGCACAAAAAGCAAAGTTCCAAAACTGGACCCGTTTCTTATGTCACAGAATGTGCTGTCTTATGTCACAGGATGTGCTGTCACAGAGTGACAGCCCATTCTTGCTTTGTTAATGTTTAACCATATCTTCCTGGTAGCCAAGATAAGAGGGATGCGATTCGCAGGCGTAGCAAGGACACCCAAGCGCGTATAATACATTGGAGCTACCGGCTCCGTTGTTTGGAAGACCTTGCTGGTCTGTTTGAAGTATCTAGGGCACGCACGCACAGGAGACTATAAGCGCCCATCGATCAACACTTGAATTTAAGAAAACTAATAACTCCACCACAGTCACTGACAAAAAAAGCACCGGGAGCTATCAGGTTGTACCAAAGTGTCTGACAGAAGTACCAACGTGTGCATGCGCATGTTTTTCTGCACATTTCGCATAACGAAACAAAATCGAACAGAACGTACTCCCGCACAAGCCAAAAATTCGGAACGCGGGTGCTCGGAGCTGTATCGTGCTCATGCCCGAACCGAAGGCCGATAGCGGTCTCATCTATTTTCACTGGGCACCGATTCTTCGCTGCGAGCATTGGGAGTTGCGTACACGAACCCAACGCGTTATGCGCTGACAGATCGCCTTGCATTCAAGGAAGGTGAGCAGGGCATGCTTTTTCAAAAGCATATGCGTTCCTCTGAGTAATGCCATGTAGGCCCTTGCACTACTTAACAAAAAAATCAATCGAATAAATAAATAAAAAGTAAACAAAAAAAAGAAATGCGCGTCACAGGAGCTGGCGCTTCTAAATATTGGGCAGCAGCGCATCGCTTCAGAAATATCCGAATGTCCTACGCGCGGAGGCAGCAGCCGCTGCTTCAGCCGCGTAGCGTAGAAAGCAATGGTAACTAGCGACGGATGCGAAGCATAACTGTGAGCTCAATGGTGAACTTCGAGCAGCTGTGCAGATTAATTGAACACATCAGTTCAGCACCTGTTTGTTTTCTGCCCCTTTGCTGAGACTCTTAACGACGCTCCGCAGAGCAGCTGGTAAAGTAGGTTCTCTAAGTTATTGTTGACAGGAAGGTAACACGCAAAAATTCAACTGACGATAAATTTAAAAATATGGAGGAAAGGCAATAGGTCAAAGCACAAACCGCCCCGTGAGTACTGTCAAAGTAATTTTCTAAGAACTCGATCTGGAGTGAACCATCTTCCGGATAACACTGCACAGTTGGACGTATTTCAGTTAAACTGTTACTAGCATTGTGGAGCACATACGTACCTCTTCGATTTGAGCAGCCTCTCCCGTTCTATGCGAAGGAACATTTTCACATCAGCTCCCTTCCCAAAGCGCCGACTGTGTACTGACAGAGGATACTGCCGATGTAGTAATACACATGCGGATTACAAGCCTGTGTACACATTGCCCAAGAGACAAGCCCGAAAAAAAAGCAGCGGAGTCTTGAAGCCGGGAAGTGCAGTTTATTTTTTTCAAGTGGGGCAGTTCTCTCAGCGTTTTGATCCCGAGCGATGTCGCGGTAAAACCCTGGGCTATACTGCGCTTGTCCAATCTCTCGAAGATTACTCATGGAAGCAAAAAACAAAAAAGCATCCGTGAAAGCGGAACATCCATCTCCTCTTTCATCGCCACCACATTATCGCGAACATGAAGTGGCTCATAGGGAAATCCCGTTTCATCTGCCTTTCACTCCTTGCGCCATTGCGACAACTACGATATGCACGTCCACTCTTTGCGGTCCACACAAGGCGCTTGAATGCTTCTGCAGTGCCTGTGTAAACTGCGTGCAGGTCGATTTGCTGCCAGTGTATGGCTCTTACTTCCACGCTTTGAAGGCGTTACTTTTTTTAGGTGGGCTGACAATATGTGCACGGAAATCTGTAGACCAGTGTGTTTTCTTTTTAACATCCCTCGCATATTCAGCGATGTGAATTTCACGTGTTTAGAAGAAAATTTTTCAGTGCGTATCTTTAACTAACATTTAAGAAATGCTTTCAAAGTTTAAAATGGCTATTTATTAATAATATAACCCGACCGCAGCGGCTGCGTTTTTATGGAGGAAAAACGCTAAGTCGCCCGTGTGCTGTGCGATGTCAGTGCACGTTAAAGATCCCCAGGTGGTCGAAATTATTCCGGAGCCCTCCACTACGGCACCTATTCTTCCTTTATTCTTTCACTCCCTCCTTTATCCCTTCCCTTACGGCGCGGTTCAGGTGTCCAACGATATATGAGACAGATACTGTGCCATTTCCTTTCCACCAAAAAACATTATTATTATTATTATTATTATTATTATTATTATTATTATTATTATTATTATTATTATTATTATTATTATTATTATTATTATTATTATTATTATTATCAAGGAGAAACGCCAGGATGAGAGAAAATGGTACTTAGTTGCTGCTTGAGGGAGTGCGGCCCCCTATTGATATACAGCTCAGCGGGAAGACGTGTAGGCGATAATTAATGGCGCAATACGCGCGGACAAAACTGGAAAAATGCTGTGTATTATAGAAGCAAAAGAATGTATTTTATGAAATGAGCCTTCAAAGATCCAGTGGATTCTGTACAACTGGCGCTGCTCTAGACAAGAGAGCACGAAACTGAAGTCTGCCGACATCAAAACTTTTGTCTGAACCGTCGGGGTCACCATGGTGCTTACAGAGCTTACAAGACCCTGCAGTTCTAAGATCTATTTAGTTTGGTTAAATTAACATTTATATCTTCGGAGGGAGGAGAGGGGGCGAAAAGCTATGGAAGCGCGTCGACGCCGGCCATACTTTAGTATCTGCAGACGTACGTGCAGGATAAATAGATCAAGACTAAAGGGTACAACAACCATTTACTAAACTTTATTCCTATTCGTTATTCAATAATAAAAAATTAAAAACAGGATACCAGTCGAAATTTGCCTGTGCAAAGATGAAACTAGCTGCACTAAAAAAAAAACGCATTCTGCTGTTAGGTTGAACGGTAAAAAGATCAACAAATGGTCGTGCCATGCATGCTAGCAAAAAAGTGTTGTGAAACAGTTGCGCTGTCACATAACATGTAATGACACTGATGTGTGTGGGTGTCGTTGTGCGATCTTTGCCATAGAAAGATTATGGAGTGAACGTTACTCACAAGGGTGAAGCGAGAGTTTAAGTTTCCGGACATGCAGAGCAGTTCGATACAAACTAAATAGCTCAACGGAAACCCCACGGTCTTTCTGAAGTTCCTTCGCTTTGGAAGTGAATGAAATGGCGCTGATGCGTCTGTGTGCATGTGACATGTATTTTACACGGCCTCTATTCCGTGACAGTGATCATCACACAGTGTTTGCAGAAGCGCATCCCGATTGCCTTCTGACGACACGGCGGCACGGTACAACGCTTGCGCTTCTGTGCCGTTTCATAAACCTCTACCCTTTCTTATCTCTCTCACATCCTCCCCTTGTCACTTCTTTCATACATTTTGCCTTTCATCACGGTGTGGTTGAAATGAATAAAGCCTGCCTGCCGCGTCTTTCCTCTTCTCACAACCTCGTTCTACCCTTGTGCGCGTGTTTGTAGATGATGATGATGATGATGATGATAATGATGTCCTCGGGCTTTATGGCGCATACCCACGGCGGGGGATTGGATCCTGGCGCCGCCGTCACTTGCATTCAAGAACCTTTTGTCTCTTCTAGCTTTCCTCAGCTGGACTTCGAAAAGTTCACAGCCTATGCACTATGTACCAAAAGCATGAATAAACCGTCGCGCACACAGCGCAAGGAGGTTATGACGTCATTGTGCCGGACGCTACTATCGCTGTTAAAGTTCGATGGTTCCCTTCGGTGCCATATTGCCGCGAGTATTACAGCGATAACTCTATGGCTCAGTCGCCTGGACACGCCCGTCGGCTGTCTGGATGGATTGATGTCGTTTTGACATGGGGTGATTCGGGGGGGCCACCATGCCTCTGTATTTCCTTACTTCTATTTCTCTAACCAATACGCCAAACTCAACGGTTCTACCTACAAATTATTTATTTTCAGTGTTGAATCCTGAACTCTTGTATTTAGGTAAATGCCCCTGCGATTAAGCCGCCAATCCTTCAACCTTGATACGCTCTGTTGATACGTTCTAATTATCTTCGCTACATCTAAACCCTAAAATCGCAGGAATATTGTGCCAGCCTTCGTTGATATCTGGATGGATTCTGCCACATTCTTGCAAAATATGCTGGATATCTTTTAGAGATTTACCGCACACTGCACATGTGCCATCCTCTTAGTTAACTTCCTTTTAGCAGCTTCGCGTTTTTAAGGCAACCTCCTCTCGCTTCAAACAGCAGGGCGCTACCTTAAATTAATATAGAATGATTCCTTCCTGATTTGCGTTTTCTATCTTCCGCACAGGTGCATTCTGCTTTCTTTTTATCTTTCACTGGATTATTCTAAATCTCACCCTGTGCATTTCGACTCGACGTTTATAGGTCTTTATATCTTTGTCCTTGTTTCCTGCATACTTTCTGGTTAGTTTTGTGGCCATTTTCGGACACTTTGTGTCAACGCTTTTTCTGTATAAGTATTTAGATATCTTAGCTGGCCCACCTGTGATCGTCCGATTTCCTCCGGCGTACTGCATGCAATATTTTGCTCTCAACTTCCCTTGCTTCGAATGACGCCTAGCTCACATCCCCCTGCATTGCCTCAATTGTGGTTTTGCCGTGGGCACCTAGTGCTAATCTTCCAACAGCTCTCCGGCTTATTTCTACTCCCGACTGAACCTCTGCCATTAGGCATGAAACTGCATACCGAAATGTAACCCTGGCACCATAGTTCCTTCCCAAATAGCTCTCAGTACTTCACTCATGTTGTACCCCCTAATGCGCTAAGCTTCATTAGCGCGTCATCTCATCGCAGAACAGAAGCGCCTCACAGTGGCCGTGGGGTGAAATATTTAAGACAGAAAACTGGCCTACACTCTTGGCCATGGGCTTCGGACGCCCACCGGAAGTAATCGCGGTGTACCCGGCGCGAACCACGAGAGAAGAAGAAACGGGAATGATGGCCATATGGAGAGGAAGTGCTCTTGTGTGGAGCTGTAACATTTATAGTTACTGAGACTGTGCAGCGACCGGGTGCGCTATATTATGGCGATGACACACATGCTTTCGTGGAAGGTGAAAGGACATTGCGCCCTTTAAAATACCAGAGGAGAACTCTCTGTGTGTACTGAACGTGATTCCGAGTCAGTCGAAAGTATATCGGATTGCTTTTCACACTCAGTATGGTCGAAACATATCAATCTGAGATGAAACAAAGCACTCCAGAGACTTGTTTATCTGTAGTGTGCATTGCGTGTAGCCCCAGAGCACACAAATCCTTTAGCTTATAAAACACTTCTCCGACCGCTTATTGATTACGGCTCCGTCGTATGGAAACCCTGTATGCAATGAGACATCCAGAAAATTTAATCTGTCCAGAAGGAATCAATCTGATTTATCTGCCGCCGTTGCGACTGGGATTTCTTTCCCTCGTCTAATCTTCTCGCATTATCTCTAAGCCCACTTTCGACACGCCGGTACACCGAACGCCTCAGGTACGTATTCACGCTGAATAGTCGCACATCATGACATAGAGCGCCCATGTCAGTTTTTCTATATAATTATCAACAAGGCGTCACCACAGACTAAATATTTCTCCTATTTACGCACGCGCGTAGACACATATAAAGACGGTCATTTCCTCGAGGCTGTTAATTGACCATATTATAAAGTGTGTGTGTGTGTGTGTGTGTGTGTGTGTGTGTGTGTGTGTGTGTGTGTGTGTGTGTGTGTGTGTGTGTGTGTGTGTGTGTGTGTGTGTGTGTGTGTGTGTGTGTGTGTGTGTGCGTGTGCGTGTGCGTGTGCGTGTGTGTGTGTGTGTGTGTGTGTGTGTGTGTGTGTGTGTGTGTGTGTGTGTGTGTGTGTGTGTGTTAGCAAAAAAACAGCGTATAATCGAGACGCACGACCAAAAGGCACACACACGCTGTTGCCGGACTAGCAACTGATTTATTTTTGTCTCATCCATGTATTTAAAAGCCTTTACTTTGATCAAGCGTGCATGCATAATCATCATTATCCTGACTACGCCAACTGCTGGGACAAAGACATCTAAAGTATATCTCCATTTAATCTTGTCCTGTCCCAGCTGCGGCCACCCTATCGCCGTAAACTTACCCTCTTGATTTCGACTAGGATGTCATTAACCCGCGTTAGTCCTCTGACCCACTCTGCCCTTTTCCTGTCTACTATCGTTACACCTATGATTTTCCTTTCCACAGCTCGTTGCGTTGTCCTTAACCTGAACCATTTTCGTTAGCCTCCACGTTTCTGCCCAGTAGGTGACTACCGGTAAGATACAGCTGTTATGTACCTTTCTCATGGGGGATATTGGCAAACTGTCATTTATGATCTGAGACAACCTGCCAAATGCGCTCCACCCCATTCTTATTCTTCTAGTTACTTCACTATCGTGTTATCTGCGATCGCTACCTGCCCTAAGTAGAAGTTTTCCCTTAGCACTCCAGCGCCTTGGTACCAATTGTAAACTGCGTTTCCCTCCCGAGGCTATTTAACATTTATTTTTGTTTCCTGCATATTAATCTTTAGACCCACTTTTCTGCTCTGCCTGTCTGACTCATGGATCATGATCTGATGTTCACCTCCTGAGTGACTCAGTAATGCAGTGTCATCAACCAATCGCAGATTATTAAGGTATTCTCCATTAACTCTTATCCTTAACTGTTTCAGGCCTCTAAATACTTCCTGTAAACAAACATAGGAAAGATCGTGCCTAGGATAGGAATTTGTTTGCTGTCCTTATGGAGAACAATGCTAGCTGTGCAGCCGTTATAGACATTTTCTAGTATTTTTACATAACGCACTTTTCTACCCTGAATCCTCATTGCCTGCACGACAGCTGCATTGCAAAAGAAACTAAAGTCAGGTCGTCACTCAATCTCCGATATGATACGCAACTCTTTCTCTGTGATAAGCGAAGATGGTTCGCTCATGAAGGAGCGGACATTCTTTTGATAAGAAACGTTTCAAGTAGCACGCTCTCGTGTCTGGACTTCCCCTTGCCAATAACGCTAGTGCAGTGAAATACAGGCGAACAGTTCCTACAGTCTTTCACGTGTGAAGCCAGGTTGCTCCCTGCGGCTGACCGTAACGTTTTGCCGTGTTCTCTGGGGCGTTAATTCAAGCACTGCCCAGTCTGCCCAATACATGCTTTCCCACTGGACGTGGGAAGTGAATGCACTCCCCTCCACACAACACTGTCAACCTAGTTTGGTTCTTGGTTTTGCAGGATTGTTCTTTTTAACGGCCGGAGATGCAGGCGCGAAAACCAGAATTCTTGCGGCGTGCTGAAAACACCGCGTTCGTGCCAAATTCTTGGCACACTTATCAGCCCATGGGAAATTTTACGGAAGTAAGGAATGACCTCAATATTTCTTGTCGCTTCTATTGGCCTTTCGTAAGTGGTTGAAAGCTATTTCATTTTCTTTGCCAAAATTTCATCAACAGCCAACAGCAAAGAAGACGGGAAACTGGAAGGTTTTAGCCGGTTCACCTTTTCGGGAAGGCTTTGCTGCAGAATGTACGGGCAACCTTTTTCCCGGTACAGTTGGAGGTAGAGTTGGGTGGGTTGGTGCCGGATGGCGTTTCAGGCCAGTGTACGTGGGTGTGTTTATGTAGGGGGGGGGGGGGGGGGCAGTGGATGGAGTGGATGAGCTGGCAGTCCCTACCCAGGAAGATACGGTGAGGAGCTAGCCGATGGGTGGTGCTTCCGAAGATTGCAGGCTTCATTGGCAACAGGCTACAGGCTTCGAGGCTAAAGGCTACACGGTTCGAGGCTGCACCTCCACATGGTGGCTCTAGTACTGCTTGCGCGGTAAAATATTTTAACGCGAACACGAGCGCAGCCCAATACATCAGGTGGGGCCCGTCTCATGGTGTTCTTAAAATTTGCAATGCAAAGCTTGTATGAAGCAACGCAGGCCTTCATTACTGCGATCGCCAAATTTTGCCGCTCTTTTCCTACAGCTGGCTAGAACAGCCGACGTGCTCAGCACAGCAGATAGGAGCACTCGTTATCTTTGCTAAAACGACATAAGAGCAGCTTTGGTGGTGTTAGCTTTCAGTAAGTCTTGCATATGCGGTCATGTCATTGCAATGCTTCAATTTGTACAAAAATAAAGCGCCCAACAGGACAGAACAGAGGAAGAGACGACGAGACAGGCGCTTCTCGTCGTCTCTTCCTCTGTGGTGCCCTGTATGGCACTTTATTTTTGTACAAACCATGCACCAACTTGCCCCGCAACGCGTTTTACTGCAAGGCTTCGAGCTCGGGGAATGGGGTGTAGGGGAATGTCAGGTTTCGCAATCCTGACTATTGGGGCACGAGTATTCTGCTTCTCTTCGTGTTCTTTGCGTGCGCTTAGTAGTGCTGGTACGCTTTTGAAAGAACAATAAAAAAGCCAAGCACAGATTGCGAGATTCGATCCTGGAATGCTCAACCTGCTTTCATCTGCCGATTTCACTTGCTCTCTCACGGACATCAGCGACGGGCATTTCAAGCAGTACTGCGATAAGCGATGGAAAGAGTCGGTGGCTACACGCAACACCAGGAACAGCATAGCAGGCGAAGGTCGCCTCAGCCTGTACTTCGTGCGGATGAGGCAACTGTCGCTGAGTCGTTGGCCGACTGGTCCCGCCATTAGGCGCATTCACATGTACTACACCAAATTTCCTGCGACTGGAGCGGATTCGGCCAGATTCGGCCGCTTTTGACGCCTACGAAGGCGGAAAGAGGCGCGGCAAGGGCGATCGGTCCGGCACCCATTTTTCCGCCTTCGCCGCGGAAGCGACGAAGGACCGTTGACGTCACGTCCGGTCAAAATCGAGAATGGCGGCAAGCGTGGCAGCGGTCCGGGCCGGCGCCTCGTTAGCGAATTCCTGATACCGATAAGAAACTGCCGTGAGATCTCGCTGCTTTCGCGAAAAAGCGAGAAGCAGCCGCAGTTCCGCGTCGGTTCCGCCGTCGTGGGCGGGGTAAATGAAAACATCCCCCCCCTTTTCTTTTCGGCGAAGCGAATCCGCTTCGCTCGCCGGAAATTTGGTGTAGTGCGAAATCGCCTCCTGATAAACCGAGCATGCGACGCTCGCCTGATACTCCTAAAAAAATTTGAAGTGTGTACACAGCACGTGGAGGGATGCCGATATTTTTCCACGTTTACTCTTTAAACAATGTTCTCCGTTTATCGCAGTTGGCTATCAGCTTGGTCGTTTTCTGCGCGCCCTCAGGGGAAAGTTATCTCATGCAGGTTTGCTGGAAACCACTAGACTATGCCTCAATGATCACGATTAAAGATGGCCGATCCTGAAGTTCTCAACGTTAAGGGCATTACCTAGAAAGTTTAGAGTCATGCTTCAGTATAGCGCGACCGACGGCACCGGCTACTTTGATCTCGATAACTATACCGAGTGCTCTGGTTGCTGCCGCCGTCGCTTGGTTGATTTCTTTTCAACAGAAATGTGTCACGGTCCCCAGAAGCTCTGAGCGCAAGCTCAGCGCTTTGTTGGACTTCGTTTCGGTGTATGGCGTTCTCACGGTCACCGAACTCTCCCGTTAACCCCCGATTAGACCTCAGGCCATGCTTATCAATAAAAATTCATCAGTGAACAGAGGGCGTCGCTTCGCCTAAAGAAGTTTGCCGCCGAAGTCTTCGTTCAGATTTTCTGCTTGCTCGTTGTCACCGCCATATGACAATATGCGCATCGCGCCGTCGAGCCACTATTAGCAGCTACATGCGGCCGTATTTTTTTTTTTTTTTTGCTCTACCAAACCATTTCTATCTCCTCAATCAGCGGCTCCAGGTCATTCTTTTCGTAAGATAAGTTTATTCGTTCATTCATTCTTCTGGACAGTAGGAAGGTAAATTCTAACAAGAAGGTGCAGCTACCGTTGCTTGGGGTTCTGCCGTTACTTCAGACCGCACTATATATTTTTTAGAGCCCGAAATCCCCATCTTTCTTCCAAGCCCATTACGTGGACAGTTTACACTGTACTTACTGGGCGTGTGCTAGAGAAATGGTTTTGAGGAACGGAAATGACGCAGTAACTGTCTCACATATCTCGGTGAACACCCGATCCGCGCCGTAAAGGAAGGGATAAAGGAGGGAAATTATTGGTTTTTTGGGGGGAAAGGAAATGGCGCAGTATCTGTCTCATATATCGTTGGACACCTGAACCGCGCCGTAAGGAAAGGGTAAAGGAGGGAGTGAAAGAAGAAAGGAAGAGAGAGGTGACGTAGTGGAGGGCTCCGGAATAATTTCGACCACCTGGGGATCATTAACGTGCACTGACATCGCACAGCACACGGGTGAAAGAAGAAAGAGGTGCCGTATTGGAGGCCTCCGGTACAATTTCGACCACCTGGGGTTCTTTAACGTGCACTGACATCGCACAGCACAGGGGTGCCTTTTGCGGTCGGGTTCGAACCCGGGTACTCTGGTATGTAGACGAGCGCCTCAACCACTGCGCCACTGCGGCGGGTGGACGTGTGCTAGAGCGTGCGAGAGCCCTACAGACACGGAAGCCGCTCTTACGTGAAATATGTTCTGGTCTTCGCCTGCTTTGATGACCTCACGAGAGCGCGAAAGCGCCTTATTCTCCCAGTTTACTGAGACTGCAGGGTTGGGGATTCCGACACAACCCTGCAGTCCCAGTCATACGCTATGCCACGCCGGAGCAGCAGTAGGTAACTCTGTCCGGCTGGGAAGCCTGAGATGAGCTCTCACTAATCAAAGGGGACCAAGCTGCCGCAGGAGTCCTGTACTAGGGACTCCACCCATGAAGACCCCCAAGACGCTATGAGCAGTGTATAAACGTTTAGTCTCTCTCTCTCTCTCTCCGGTTTACGTGCAAACCGCTTAAGAGTGAACAGCAGGCAGCTTGGCTGCATGCGCCTCTGTCCCGCCGCCCGCATGTCCCGGACACTTTCACTCGAAACGAGTGTACACGATATACGTACTCATGCGGTTGCTGGTCACTTTTCAGGGCAGCCCCAGACCGCGGGTCCAGTTCCCGCGGGCTCTCCGTTCGTGGTGTCCGACTCCGAGGTCTGCGCCCGCAGCTTCCCCGGAGAGCAAGGGTACCCACTGGGAAGGACGCCGCAGATCACCGGCAAGGTGAGTAGGACCATGGAATGATGGCCAGGATTTTTACACAGCATCACGAATAAATATCACAGTGCTGGCAAATCTATGGCTAGCTTCAACGGAGGGTTCGAGATCTACACTTCTGTTTTTCCTTTCATTGCAAGTTCCAGCCAAGAAGCGATGATAGATGCTGCCATTTGAGCTCCACTATTTGCCTCGTGTACTTCTTCTACTGACTATCGCCGCATTTAGCAATGCATTTCAATATGCCGGGTGTATCAGCGAACACTTTCAAAAATTTTCAAAAATAGGCTTTTGGAGATAAATATATGGCTCTTGAGGCGTACTTTTACGTGTGTTGGCGGACACCAGGAAACCGGTGAATCATATTAAGTAGTCAGCTGGTTAATTTTTAATTATTAACTTCTAAACTAGAAGACTTAGACGCCTAGTTACAATTACAGATTTTTAGCCGGTCGTTTTTAATAATAATAATAATAATAATAATAATAATTGGTTTTGGAGGGAAAGGAAATGGCGTAGTATCTGTCTCATATATCGTTGGACACCTGAACCGCGCCGTAAGGGAAGGGTAAAGGAGGGAGTGAAAGAAGAAAGGAGGAGAGAGGTGCCGTAGTGGAGGACTCCGGAATAATTTCGACCACCTGGGGATCTTTAACGTGCACTGACATCGCTAAGCCGTGGTAAAAACAGCGCAGCGACGACAGACACAGAGAAGACAGAAGAAGACGGACAAGCGCTGACTAACAACTAAAGTTTATTGGAAAAAACACAGGTATTAATACACTCCTAAAACAACCAGGGAACACGCCCCTCTTAACATCCTTCTAATCGTGCGAATCTAGATACTTAATCTCACATTCGTGAAGAAGCACTGACGGTGTGCTGACGCATGCATCACCATTCGCGTGGATGCGATACGCCTCACACAGTTCCCTTGTCAATTTATCCCTGTGCCTGCAAACAACTTTTGTCTCATGGAAAAGAGGGTTGCACATTTTTTTGTCGGGGGAACCTGGGATATTATTCAGGGGGCAATCTCTAAAATGTAATGCAAGGTTGGACGATGTGGGGCCATTTAACGAGGTATGATGCTGACGAAGACGGGTGTTCACACATTTTCCCGTTTGGCCAATGTATTTCTTGCCACAGGAAAACTCAATGTCATACACTACGCTTTCAGCACATGACGTAAACTTCTTTTGGTGGTTTACGTCATTTGGTGGTTTACGGTGGTTTACACTTACTGTGGCCGTTCTCCGCATTTAACCGTTGTGTGTTTGTCTCAAGCCTGCCTTATGAAAGGCTGCTCATCGGTTTGTGGGTAACCTGCTAGATCTATTTATATATGTATCCTGCCAACCTGCCACCTGGTTGTGGGCAGCCTACCAGGTATATATGCATATATACTGCTCACCGTGCAAACTGCCCACCGTGGCAGGTGGCGGCTCAATTAATGATTGGTCCCGAGATGTTGCTCAGGGAGGCCAACCTCTGTCTCACAACTGTCGCTATCTGCTGCACCACTGCGTCAGGCGTAGTGAATGTAAAGTAGAGAATGACCAATTTCGTACATATTGGCATTAACCCATAATCGCGACCCGAACAACTTCCATGCGTGAACAATGGGTCAGAATAGAAGAAACTGAGTGAAAACCAAAGCGCACCTAATTCGCATTTGGCCTACCTATACGCAAATCGACCATCAATTTTTAAAACAAAAGTTCTATTATAAATATTAGAGAGCAGATGTTGCTAACTAAAAGCCATTAAGGAATTGGACTCCGTAGATAGGTCGTACCCGCCGCGGTGGCTCAGTGGTTAGGGCGCTCGGCTACTGATCCGGAGTTCCCGGGTTCGAACCCGACCACGGCGGCTGCGTTTTTATGGAGGAAAAACGCTAAGGCGCCCGTGTGCTGTACGATGTCAGTGCACGTTAAAGATCCCCAGGTGGTTGAAATTATTCCGGAGCCCTCCACTACGGCACCTCTTTCTTCCTTTGTTCTTTCACTCCCTCCTTTATCCCTTCCCTTACGGCGTGGTTCAGGTGTCCAACGATATATGAGACAGATACTTCGCCATTTCCTTTCCCCAGAAACCAATTATTATTATTATTATTATTATTATTATTATTAAGATAGGTCGTAGGCGACTGATAACGATCTTCGCTTGTCTCTTCTCATCTTAGGTCGATGGGTAGGTTCATGTTGAAAGCTTGATGAGAGCGCCGCTGATGAAATATCCGTTCTGACATCTGTGCAAAACTTTTTTTTCCTTTTTATTTGCCTGTCACAAATGGACTGTAACCGGCCAAACCTTTAACTGGAATTAATATTACATGTACTTCGTTTTCTCCTTTTTTTCTTGTGATTTGCTATTTGTCAGTTTCGATACTAAGGTACTGTTTGAACGATTTGCTCTGGGTTTCAAGACTGTTAGAAGCCTTTATATTGAAGCTAGTATACATTCTTTGAGAGGTACTTATACATTGCGACTATTATGGTAAAAAAGCCAATTGTAAAGAGGGTGCGGAAGAGATCGAAAATCTAGCTAATGTCTGGTATAAAATTAATAATAACATTATAGTTAGTTTTATTCCTTCATTTTGAAATAGCTAATATCGATTCTTGTTCAGTTGTTGGTTGTAGCAAAGATTAGAAGAAGAAGAGATGATAAGTCTTCCAAACAGATAGTTACGTAAAGAGACCACAACTTTTGTGATGGTGACATACGTTAGAATCGGCAAAAAATAAACAAAAAATTAAAAGGTATAAAGTGAGCGACCACGGCTTCGAACCGCCAGAAGCGTCCATCTCCGCTCATTCAGCGTAGGTTGTTTGCATGCTTTGATTCTCTGGTCGTACAAAGCGGAACACATTGAGTCTGGGGGTCAGGTGAGATGCTGAAAGTGCCCATTATGAAGACGCAAGCAAACACTTATGTAAACAGCACAGAGCACCTCGTGCATAGATCGCGACTTCCGATCACCGTTATCTGTGTTAGCGCACTCTTCCCAATCTTCCGCTTGCACAGCGCCTTTTCTATCGTGGTGGGCCCAACATCAGGTCATATGGATGATATTGCCTGCGAAATCTCAGACTTGACTGTAAAGCAGCTACTTGTGCCTTCTTCTGCACACAAGGAACTCATGTTCAGGCAGAAATGTTTATCTTTCTTTGAGAAACCGACTGCTATGCGTGTTATCGCTGGGACGTGAGTGTATTTCGCAAGATACAGCGGGAAAAAAGATTATATAGAATGCCTGAGATGCATGCTCGTGACTCGCTCTCACTGTCCACACGACATATAGCGACAACACCTGGTTCGAAGCAGGCAGGATGTGAGCATGTGGAGTTGAGCTCGTGACATTGCATCGTCTTTTCTCGTCATGCTCCTTCTTGTATTAGGCTGCATGCACGTAGAAGGTGAATGCAGAAATGTTTTGAAATTAGTGGTAAATGAAACCTACTGCAGATGAACACACAGAAAATCAGTCCACGGCGAACACGTGTCGCCGATTGTGTTGACTAGAGCAAAGCTAACGAAAGGAGGGTCGGCTATTGGACACAAGGATCACAGGAACTGCATGGAGGAAATCGAACAAATAGAGGAATGTGTAGATTTGTGCTGGTCCCGAGACCGTACCAACGGATCTCGGTCAAATAAGTGAAGGATTTGCGAAGAAATGCAACACATTTCTGCTCACTTTTCTTTCTCGTTTCACATATTTTGCCACGTTATTTCTTTTATCACTTGCCTAAACTAATCCAGACTTTTGCCTGGACTTTTGTATATAATGCCCATAAACTTTCTATAGAGAAGTCATATAGACTATTCTACAGGCAGTACAAATCCTATAGACGGTCTATAGAAAATCTACAGGCTTATGATTATGCACTTTCAGTAGACTTTTTTTTCTAAAGACTATGAATGGATTATACACTATGAACGTAATGCCTGATTTCTGGGGCATTTGAGGCACTGATAATAAATAAATAAGTAAATATAAAATGCCTACAGCAAGGCAATAGCGTCTATAAGAAGTCTACAGACAGTCTCTAGACCATTTCTATAAAGGCAGAAGCCCAAGCAGCAGCGCAACGATCGAAAAAGGGACGGCGAAAACAAATGCAAAGATGGTGTAGGATGGCGATCAAGGTAAAAGCTAAATACTGTCGTAACGAGGATTCGTCCCATCGCATCGTTTGACTGCTTGTGCAATTTTTCCTAGTGCTTCATGGGTATCCATCAGCTTAGCGTTGTTGGAAAGAGGCACCGCTAGTTAGTTGCTAACTTTTGCGTTAGTTACTATGTTTGTTATGTTTAGCTATGTCTGTTTGCCAAACTTCTCGCTCTGTTGTTGTTTCACGTGGTTGCCTCAGTGTATGAAAGAGGAAGTGTTTTTTCACCGGTAACGTACCTGGGGCAATACACGGAAAAGTATTAAACGACGTAAAACACTCGCAACTCACGCGGGAAGAGTGCTTTGCATCAGTTAGTGTGTCCCGATCAATTACTGCGGCAGCACCCACGCAAAAAAAAAAAACAACAACTTTGCCACTCCTGTTGGGTAACGCGCTCCCTACCTGGGCGGCTTCGTTATGTCGGGTTGGGTCACCTTCTCTCCCGCAGCGACAATGAAAGGGCGAATGTACAGCGAGCGTTGGCTTGGAGTTATGTCTTCGCCTACCCACTGTCACACCTTTCTCCGTAACTGCTCCAACGCAATACGTGTGCGTACAAGCCTGTGACGGACCGCCGCTTGTGTAGGTCGCGGCTCGACAAGAAGGTCACCGAACGTTGGAGGCAAGCTGTTGAGTTCAAAACTGCTTACATCTAAGCTCAGAAGGTGGTGCTTAAGATCAACAGGCAACATACGGGAGAGAGGGGCCACAGAAGAGCAGAGTAGGGTGAGAGAGGAAATAAACCGGCATAATAAAGCCCGATGATTCACTTGCAAGAACATGTTATATACGTACACAGAACGTTTCAGTGGGAACGTGACATGTGGGGTGCTGCAAAAGCAGCACCATGCGACTGCAGCTTCTCAGGCTTCAGACCTAATGCTTGTGCGTACGCTGTACTTACATAGAGCTCCACATTTGGTTTCCAAATAATAAGTAAAACGTAAGTATAACTTCAAAACAAAAATCTACTTTAATAACTGGAACCATGTTACGGATTAAAAAGTTAATGAAAAACGTGGAACAATGTTTAAATCTAGAAAGTTTATGTGGAACGATGTTTCACATGGGTGTAAGTAGAAGACCCTTCCACCTACATTCTAACATAGAACCGCGTTCCTGGTGGGATGACAGATGAATACAGCCCCGAATAAATCTATATACCGGCAGACATGTAGTCATAAAGCTGTACATGTGAGAGTACTGCAGTTAATTAGTTGTTGTTTTTTTTGGGGGGAGGGGAGGAAATGGCGCAGTATCTGTCTCTTATGGGACCCAATAATTACTGCTGGGTCCTCATCTTCATGCGATACAGTGCACAGCTGGCGTTTTAGGCAAGCCTTGTGTACTTTTCACGTAACGTGTGGCCAAGGTGATGGCCAGGCACGCCCCTTCAAATTCGTTTTTTTTTATACTCGAACCTACTGACTTAAGAGTTTAGTGGGGACTATATATCTGGCATATGAGTCATTCACGAGTATGAGTTTGTTCACGTTGCTGTGGGTACATAATCATAGTCGTAAAGGCGTAAAGTAGTTGATAAGGATAAGGAATGGAAAGCGAAATGTATATTAGAAAATGAAATATCACACAAATACAATGTAATGGGCATGCAAGACATGTAAATCTTTCGCAGCCGCATGAGGCGCACTGCGGTAAAATGTTACGTGGCGCCGCACAATTAGTTGCCCTGGAACTGGAGTGAAGAACTTTATCAGTAATTAAACAGGCTTTGTTCCTTGACGGAACTGGGTAATAAATGTCTAGTACCGCTGTTAAAGAAGAAAAATGGTCCAATACGATAGCAAGGCGGGCCAGTTGGTGATAGATATTTGAAAATATACAGCGCGGAAAACGGGGACTTTAGGGTTTCTTAGAAAACACAGGACAAGCGCTGACTCTCAACTAAAGTTTAATCACAGCAAACAGGCAAATATAAGCGGACAGGCAACAATCAAACATTAAAACCACAAGGCACGTGCACTATGTTGGATCAAGATAGGCGACCTCACTGTCACGCAGGAGCAGGGATGGTTTGCCACAATCAAGATTTTTTTCTCATCTTGTATGCTTCTACGATTTCTCTGGTCAATTGATCGGAGTGTTTGTACAATATGTCACTGTAATGTTTTCCTGCCTTGTATTACAGTGACATATTGTACAAACACTGCGATCAATTGACCAGAGAGATCGTAGAAGCATACAAGATGAGAAAAAAATCTAGATTGTGCGTCAGCAAACCATCCCTGCTCCTGCGTGACAGTGAGGTTGCCTATCTTGATCCAACATAGTGCACGTGCCTTGTGGTTTTAATGTTTGGTTGTTGCCTGTCCGCTTATATTTGCCTGTTTGCTGTGATTGAACTTTAGTTGAGAGTCAGCGCTTGTCCTGTGTTTTCTACCCTAAAGTCCCCGTTTTCCGCGCTGTATATTTTCAAAAAATGCTCCCGATCTCTCCACCACCATAGCTAATTAAAGCACGACCACGTGCTTACAGTCGTGTTGTGGATTGTGAGCGAAGCTTCCGAATCCATTAGCGCCTTGGCAGACGCATGTACGGGAGCGCTCGTGAATATTATCGACCTTAACCATCTTAGAGGAAGTGGAGAAACCAAGTTTAGAGTTACTTGTAACTGATTAAAGAAAACAGATTAGAATGTGGAACATCTCACGTGGGAACCGATCGAACCTGGCGGCTTTTATCGGAACAGTGAGACGTGCCACAATAGTCGGCGTTGCCAGCCATCACGACGGGGACAGCCTTCATGCGTCCTTCGCTATAATCGGCGTGCTCGGAAGCCGCTCGTGATTATAGCCCGACATGGACGACCTTGAGAAGTGTTTTGTATTCAGTGCACCTGCGCTGCACTTGGGGACCACACACTTCACTATCATGCTTGCTTGACACAATGGAAGGTAACGCTGCCGAGACGGGCAAGGTTATCGAGCAGGGACGAGCCTGTGCGATAGCTGCAGTTGAGGTTCCTATATCACTGGTCTTGCTGAGAACTTTACAGGTATACCAAGGCAAGTAAATCGAGTACGATATGACATTCGATCCGTGCTTACACGTTGCCTTAAGAAAGTTCATGTCCAACATTATCGGACAAATATTTTGAATATCAAAAAATTGGAAGATACTGTCACGGAAAGATTGAAGGTAATGGCCCATTCTTCTGATATGTAGTAAAATATTTCTTTTGAAGAGTTTCTATCGATCGCATCGAACAGTTAAGACTGCCATAGAAAACCAATGGGGAACGATTTTGACGATAGCAAAAACGTTAATATAGAAAAAAAATGCAAGACTGCCGACAGGAGATCTGGGAAATACTGATTGTTATAGTGAAATCTTACATTATATGAAAAAAATTGCGTTCACAAAAGGTTTCCCGCTCAAAAATGCTTTGGTCGAGAATTGTTGGGTATGCCTTAGGGGTAATTGAATTTCTTTGAAAGTTCACGTTTCGACTTCTTACGGTTTAAATTCTATTGCACTGCAGCGAATGGCGCTTGCGTTTTCTTCAACCGGATTCCGTCTTGCTTTTTCTTATGTTGTTAGCATGCAGGAGAGCTTCGAAAATTTTCGAGATTTCAAAGGAGACAGATATGGTGGGTTGTGGAAGAAAAAAGCAACGGCCCGAATTTATCTTAATACCCTCAGGAGAAACCACGGAGGTAGAGTAAACTTTAAAGAGAAGATAACTACCATGAAAAGATGTGGGTTTTCTATGTTGCCCGATGCGTGTCATAAGGTGGGCGTTTGTGGTGATTTCCTGTGGCTTGCTGTGACTCTCTCGTTAGTGGCTGTAGTTCATGAAAAATCGCAGCTTCCCGGTAATTATATTGGAGCGTCAACACCTGGCCATCTCGTGTTTTTCAGTTGGGCATCAACACCCTAGCGGCTACTTTCGGCAACGCGAACCCATGCATCGTGCAGTGCCAGACTGCATCGGGGAACGTGTGGACAGCAGCCAAGCCTTGGGGAGCGCCATGCATCTTGCACGGAGAACAGGTACGGTAAACGCCAGTTCGTCACCGCATGTAGTCTGTTGAAGGCGTTTTCTGAGGTCTGCTTTTAATAAGCAGCGGTTGAGTAACTTGTTTAGAAGCAGAGAGCAGGAGCCACTAACTGAAGCGGTTGACGTGAAAAGCTATGCACAATTCACCGACTGGTAAATACACACCATCACTAATAAGGCTACAATCGCGTTGGTTATACCAAGTTATCAATACCGAAAATTTTACAGTTGCTAGCAGAGCAGAATGAAACAATGAAAGGCGGGAGATGAGAAGGAGAAATGTATTGAAAAATAGACGGCGAAAGTTTTACCACGTTTCCTTTATTATAGCTTCTTCAACGAAGCACCTTGAAATTACTCAACAGACTCGGCACTGATAAAAGCCGTCAAGTGCGAGCGTCGACAATGCTGTTTATGTGAATTGTAGTGGCGAGGTGCAGGTGGGACGATTAAATGAACAGCGATGCTAGAAATAAATGGGCGGAACGAGTTTCTGTGGTTAATAACAAAGACTGTTAGCGGAATTGCGGTTTCGGCTCAGGTGCTTCAGTATCGATGGCAGATGCCGGGGCTAGCGAAAATCTTTTCCTTCCTTTTTACTATTATTTTAATAAAAAACCACTACCACCACCAAAGGTGCGCATATTTCGTTTAGACAATTTTTCATTTGCTTTCATGTCTTTCACAAAACGCGCGATTTAATTTTCGCTCGCAGTTTTCTTCACCTTAACCCAATAAGCAGGGGACACACAAAAAAGAGTTATTAGTTGAAACGTGCGAGCAGATGTTTTGTGTTTGTGAATGCACAGCATTAATGTTTGGTCGCCTTCGCACCACCCTTACTTTTCAAAGTCGGGTGAGTAGCAGGTGGTGTATTCTGTTGCAAAGTGCATCCGCTTATCACAACCTATTACTGAACTCCCCGACCTTCAAGGCAGGTGCAAGATGAAATAAGTAGGACGATAAATGAAGAAAAACAATTATCTCATCTGGCATGCAGTACTAAAGCCTCATTAAGAAGTGATGCTGTAGACGACTAGACAAAGCAGCCGTAGATTCTGTTTTGTCTGTAACTGTGTGTTGTTTGCCTATTGCGAAACAAAATAGGTCAAGAAATTGTGATGATTCAGGCAATCAAATTGAATGCAAATTCGATTCTTAAGGCAAAATACCTACGCTATTTGGCAAAGCCATTAAATTTACACACAGAGGGTCCTTTCCCTCATCCGCTTTGCTAGTTGAGGCATGCTATACCAGCGTACTTCAGAAGAAAAAAAAAAAGAAAATCTTTTGATTGAGAATGGTGTGAATGCCTCCTGAGGCAGTCACGGTTTACGCATCTCCGAGACGAAGCACGGACGATCTGTAACGCTTGCGTTCTCTCGTTTTTCACCTCATGCGCTGCTAAGCACTCTCGCTGGCTTACACTGGTCACGCTGAAGTTTTTAGAATAAATTACTGAACTCATTCTCTCTTAGAGTAACTGCACCTCACGTTTGCACTGCTAATACGCATGGAATAGTCATACCCATTTGTGCTAGCACTCGGCAGGGCACAATGCCTAATTTCGGGCATGTGTATTGTGCTAGTTCCTAGGAAACTGCCATGGTTGACGAAATTCTAGTGCCACGATTGTATTTAAGCTCGCCACCAATATGGATACCCCTCTGGCGAGGTGAATGGCAAGCAGGTCGTTGAATAAACGAAACCAAATCATCAATCTCTTGCAAAAAACGTCCGCGTGTTTCCTGACTGCTTCCCGTGCAAAATTAATATTGAACAGTGTCAGCTTCCAATTGAAAATATATGGAAGGAATTACGTCATACATTTACGTTTCCTGTTGAAGGTAAGAAATGAAGCAGGCATGACCGCGGCGTGTAGAACGACCAGCTAAGTTAAAAGATGGAAAAATCTCGTGCAGGATCGCGTGCTTTATTTTCCGTTTTTGTATTATGGCGACATAACGTTTAAGCTCGCACAAAGATCAAGGAGTTGTCAGTACTCCTCAGACAGTCAAGAGACGCGATAAACGCACGACATATCTGGCATCGATTCAATGGTTACGTTTTATACGCCGCACTGACTGCTTTACGGAGTCGCGCCTTAATGGGATCATGTCACGAAACGTTGCTTGTCACTTTGTGAAGCCGACTCTATAGCTCCGTAAAGGGTGGCTTGTACACTACTTCGGAGTCACTACTGGATGCTTTATGCAAGCAATGAAATTTCCGACACTGCTAGCTGGTAAACGCGTTTCTGAAGTCGAAAGAGGACGAGTGCGGTTTCAAGTTCGCATCTTTATTTCTTGTCATTGGGGGCATAACGCGGCGATACCATCTTACAGAAAAGCAACGAGTTTGGAAAGTAACAGCAGGATGGTACTATATTTGACTGTTCTTCAAGACAATGCAAATAAATTTACCCAAGCAACATGCATAGAAGGAGTATTGTTTAGGCAAAAAAAGTTGTGCTAGGAGAGAGTTTCTATAGAAGTTTGTATAGGAAAATCGAGAGCTTCATTGCACTCCTCAACGTCTCTGGATTCACGCGCAAAACAACAGAATCTGTCTACTCTCATTGATAACAAAATGCGGAAGGGATGGTGATAGCAATCGCAGAAGTAGTGAACGCTGACATATTCAACCATAAAGTTGATTGCCACATTTTCCTCTTTTATAACCTCGTTTTCTTTTTTTTTAATTAGAGAAATGCGCCACTGCAGCCAATGGAAGCTTTGATTTCACCTCTTTAGCTTGTGCTTCGTCGTTGAAAAGCCGCGGAATCCTCCACGCGCCCAAGCCATCAGAGGCATAATTCGCTCACAGTTTTCGACCACCACGCATGAAAATACTGTCAGTTTATATTTGTGCAGCATGTATCGCTAGAAGACAGTTCAAGGCCCGAGGATTGCGAAAAAAGAATAAATTGAGAAATGGAAAGTTTTGACCGAATTGGTTATTTTATTTACCGTGCACCCCACCTCCACCCCCCCTAAGTAACATCAACAGGGAACTGCCTGCCAAGTAGTAGCTGCAAAGCGTCGATGACGAAAGGCGTTTACTGAAAATATAGAAGAGGCAGCGACAGTTTTTACAGCTTACGTCCTTCCAGGTTTCTGCTGACTTGTTTGTTTGTTTGTTTGTTTGTTTGTTTGTTTGTTTGTTTGTTTGTTTGTTTTTGCAACGCCCTAGTGGCATTAAATATCACGGCCAGGATAGCGCAACGCGGTATTTTTCCTTCTAGCTTTAGTACTCGCTTATCAGTGTGCAGTCCTTTCGTCAGCGGGTGGTAACTTGTCCCGCACTGTTGCAGCGGTACTGCGCGGCCAACGTGTGCGTCCTGAGGAACGACACCTACGTCGAGTACTGTCGTCAGAACTTCCAGACGGGCAACGACATCATTGCACTGGTAAGCGGATGACCTTCATCTTTCTTCTACTCAGGCCTGTAGGAAAACAGTGCTCGAAATGCACGAGTCTGTTATGCACGCAACCGGCATAGTGAAATGCTTGACGTGCACAACGCGTCTCGCGGAAATCTACCCGCCTCTCATACACACATACACAAAAAATAAAAACTCAAGTAGGAGGCTATCAGGGAATTCACCGCACGGAGCTCGCATTCACACGTGTTCTGTCATTACAGAAGTGTTTCGGGAACACAAAGAACCATTTTTCTTCGGGAAACAAGAGCACTGCGTGGACGCAGACAATAACAGAGAAAGCAAACTAGACAGACGTATGCCAGCTTGCTCAACATTGTGCCTTGTTACAAGAAGCCCTTTATTCAGCTGCCTTCTCTTGCTGAATGCTTTTGGTGATACTTCGGCAAAAAGAAACAAGAGGCGATAGGGCACTTAAATATGAAATTTTGTCACACAAGACCACTGCTTTGTGTGATGATAATGATGACGCAAATAATTTATTTGGTCTAATAAGAAGTTTGCCGCGTCCTGGAGGGGCCCTCAGTACAGGGGCTACTTCTATACGCTATCCATTTTCCACTGTCCATTTTGCGTCGATATTGTCCTCGGTCGCTGGCCACTCAGGTATACCCGCTGCTGTCAAGCGTAAGTGGGAATCAACCGGCCATTGGGTGGTTATTACCAGACCTTACCACTGGCTGCCATTGGCTGCGATTTGCAACCAATGGTGAGGTCTGGTCGCCAACCACCCAATGGCCGGGTCGCTTCCCACAGACGCTTGAAAGCAGCCGGTATATCTGAGTGGCCAATGACAGAAGACCAAACGGACGAGAAATGGACACTGGATAATGGACAGCTTATAGAATACGGGCCCAGGGCTCCTGCAGCGGATGCTGTCTGCCTGGCCCGGTCTGCCAGTTTTGGCTGGTCATCCAGGTCCGAGCTGGACCGCACGGCCTCCCATTAGGCGGGGTGGGGCTGCGAATGGCGAGACTGCTGTGTTGAGTTGGAAACTCGTGGTGGCATGATATATAGAAGGTGTATTCATTAGAATGTGGACATATGGTAAGATAGAGCGTGGGGTACGGTGTATACGAAGCTGTAAAGAGTATAGGAATTTAATTTGTAGCGATCGCCAGACGATTGCGTAGTCTAGCGTGAGTCGTTTGTGGCGTGCTGGAATTCTGTGCCTGCGCAGGCGTTGATACTGGAGCAGACTTGCTCGATGGTTTATGCTCCGATGAGGGACTACGGTCGAAGACGATTCCTTCTGCTCGGGTGGTGCTTTTGCGGTCGACAGTGTGTGCACACAGGCAGGAAGTGACTCATGGCCAGGGGTCCTTACTAGTGTAACCCTGGATGAGGTGGTGGCGTAGGATCTGAGGATTATGGTCGCGTACGGGGACACAAGGCCCTAGCGGTAGTTTAGATGCGCAGCTTGCGAGCCTGTGACGACGTATGTGACGTTAGTCGGGGGCTGGAGACAATGGCTAGCGCCATAGCTGCTTCCTCCGCTACCAAGCTGTTGGAGGTTGGGATCTGCGCTATCGCGACCGTATGTAACGCTTGGTCGATTACGTTGACAGTGGTGACTTTGCGGTCGGGGCAGTGAGATGCGTGCTTGTAGCGGACTTGTGGTAATTTGCCGTAATCGTGTGACCCAGTTGCTTGGGTCACGCTTTCCTTCGTTCAGCGCTGTGGTAGACGTGATGTTTATTTCTGGGAATGGGTGCTAAGTTTTAGGTGGTCTTTGCTGACTGGTGAGGGTGCTGCTGTGGATGATGGTGACCTCTCACAAATTAATAAAGAGATGTTTGAAAGCACTGAAATGCTTCTTGACAATGATGCCATTCATACACTGCCGATGTGGTAGGTGAATAATCAATACTCTATTTAATTATGCGCCGAAGAAACTTAATCAACACTGTGGCACCATTGCCGATTACTTATCTATTGTTTTGAGGCCAATTCTCCTTTCCCCCGTGCAGACACCGTACATGTGCACGCTCGAATGCATTGACGTCACCACCGGCATCGTTCTCAAGGTGAAGATGACGGACGGGAGCCCATGCAAAGCAAATGTAAGTTTCGTTAAGTGCACAACAAAGGTCAAGTGGTAATCCGTGCTCAGCAGGGAGGGGTCACCTGCCTTAACAAAGGAGGAAGAAATAAGGAGTATTGCTGTCAAATGGCGAAAGAATTGACAGCGACGAAACAAAAAGCTGCGTCGGTGTCTTTCCAGCTCAGGCAAGGCGCGCTTCATCATTCACTTACATTTTTGGGTTGCAATCATAGAAAGCTTTGCGTTCTCTTAACGCGATAACGTTAAGGAGCTCGTGTTGCAGGAAAGCCGGTGTCAGCGTTGTCGGCGTTGTAACACGAGAACCTCGAAATAAAAAAAAAATTGAAGATACAGGGAATGGAACCCAGGTCTTTAAGATTGCGAGGCGAGGCCGCGCAGAAAACGCTACGAAGGCTTTTTTTTTCTTTATTGCATGGAAATAGTTGCATGGAAGGCACGTTGGTTCCAACAGAATAAAAACTTGACCTAGTGAATGCGTTCCGGTCTTTTACTTCGAGAAGTGTCTTTGAGTAATGATGCGTACTTGAGTAATTATGAGTATGCGATTTGTCCAACGGGGAAGGCGTCGCGCCTAACGGCCGGCGGCGTTCCGTGGACTCCTTGGCAGCACTGCAACACACTGTTGCGTTCCACTCTTAAAGGCGAAACTTAAGCGTCCTCTTTTTTTTTTTTTGCTATCAGCATTCTCTTCTGCTATAGCTCGGTGCCATGTGAGCCTGAGCCACTAAGCTGAGCACTGTGCTTGGCGTAGTGACAACATGAAGATGGCTAAACAGAGCAGACAGACGAACGAAGAATGGGAAGGCCATTGGACGCGAGGTGACAGAGTTCGTTCAGTGGCATTCGCGAACGCCGCCGTGACAGGGGTGTCTCGCTTTTTTATGTTCCTGTTTTCCCGGTGTAAAATTGCCACCGTGAATTATGGCCTACTTACCCTGCTTTCCGTACTTGATCATACTCAAAAAACGTGCTTTCCTTGACCGAGCAGTGTGAACTGTGTTTGGCAAACAGAGCCGCATCGTTGTGCGCAAAGGGCGTAGCAAACTGCTATATACACACAGAAGCTTTGCATGGATGACTGTCTCGCGCCATTTCGTTTGTATTTGATTACGTATCGAATTCGACATGACTGCAAATAAGGAAAGGGCCTCTTCCACACTCAAGTCCGTCTCCGCACCTCACACATGCATGGCGTGGTTCATCTTTTGAGTGTTGGGGTGTAACAATGGCTTAGACAAGCACATCAACTTTCGTGCAGCAAAAAAAAAGAAAAAAAAGGATACAACATGTAAAGGCCACAGGCGCTCGAGTTGCGTTATTTTAATAATAATAATTGTTCTTTTGGGGAAAGGAAATGGCGCAGTATCTGTCTCATATATCGTTGCACACCTGAACCGCGCCGTAAGGGAAAGGATAGAGTATGAAGTGAAAGAACAAAGGAAGAGAGAGGGGCCGTAGTGGAGGGCTCCGGAATAATTTCGACCACCTGGGGATCTTTAACGTGCACTGACATCGCACAGCACACGGGCGCCTTAGCGTTTTGCCACCATAAAAACGCAGCCGCCGCGGTCGGGTTCGAACGCGGGAACTCCGGATCAGTAGCCGAGCGCCTAACCACTGAGCCACCGCGGCGGGTTGCGTTATTTTAACGGTTGCAGAATGAACGCACGCCAAGAAACCCATTTCCTATAGTCTTTTAACAGAGGCCAGTCGAAACTAGGCCGATTTTTCACTTTCGACGTGATTGAAACATTCCTGACATGAAAAGAAGAAAAAAAAACAAAAGCTTAGCTGACCCACTAACCCTCACTGCACCCTCACACGTGTGCACAAAACAGTTCTAAGTTCACCAGGTCATGTTCTTTGTATTTTCGTACATAAATATTATATGTTGAGACACGAAAGCGGTGCCTAATTCTTCGAACTCTACTCAGGCAGGAAATCTGACATCAGTCGGTCTGTGAGGTCTAACGTTTTGTTTTCTTGTTCTCTTCATTTTCCCAGACGGGCCGGGGTTACGAGTCTGGCTTCTGCTACAGCGGCGCCTGCACGGTTCCTATGGTGCCCTACGTACGGCGACTTTTCCCGGGTTACAACAGATTCGGCCTGCTGTTCGGATGACACACCAAGCGGACCATGGACCTCGTGACTGAGTTTTTCCGGAAAAATGCGTGTCTGCTCGCGTTCTTACGCTGTGGACGCTAGTTGCCACTGAAAAAAAATATTAAGAACGCGTCCTCACGCAATTGCGTAACCTGCGTCGTGAGCAGCTGGACCCGCTTCTTCCGCCGTGCCCTCCTGAACCCGTCTGTATGCTGCGGGCGACACGACCCGAGCGGGCAGGTCGTTCATGGGAGCAGCATCAGAGGCACAGTCGAAGCGAGAAAAAAAAATGCTTTAGTTCGCTCCCCCAAAGCGCTGTCGTTAGGACCTTTCCCACTGCCAGTAAAGTGCGCTCCTATTTTAATGTCTCTGCAAAGTATATATTGTGATGCGCATCACAACCTAAAGGAATTGTATACCCAGCACCGTGATGCGGGGCTCAGTCCCAAGGCTTCTTGCTGAAACGCTGGGCCGTAATCTTTGTGTGGTCCTTGTAGTTGTTGCCCTCACACAATAACAACAACCTCTGAGGCGTTGCTCCAGCTCCTACTTGTCTTCGTTGTCTTCTGATTAGGGTCGCGTGCACTGACGCCGGTCTAGTTCATTACAATAAATAAATATACATTTGGCCACGCTAGTTCGAGCCCGAACAGTGACTACTCCAGCATTTTCGCTTATGATGCGAATACTGTGAAATCTGTGATCCAGACCTGAGAAAGGCTGCTTGAATAAAGCTTCCTCGGTGCCTTGGACCACGGCTGGGTTCATTCATGGGACCACAGCGTTTTTTCAAGGAATTTCTATTCAGGTATTTATGAGTTTATTTGTCGGTTTCTATATTTCGTTGTCATGCAGCTTTGGAGTCGCCGAGTTGGATCAGTGAATTTTATGTTCGGCTGCTGATCTCAAGGTCGCGGGTTCGATTCCCGCCGTAGATGCCGTATTGCGATGCAGGCGAAATGCACAAACGTTCATGTGCTGCGCGATGTCACCTCACGTTAAAGCACCTCCGGTGGTCAAAGTTAGTCTAGAACTCTTCACTACGGTGTTTCACATAGCCTGTGCGTCGCTTCGGGGCATTGAACCCCACAATTTAAATTCACAAGGACGGCTAATTGGGCGAGTTCGCCTTCCTTACATTGTTTTCAAACAGAGCTTCAGAACCAGGTCAGAGAACCGTGTGCGTGCACCTTCTGCTTCTGTGTCCTGGTTCTGAAGCACTGTTTGAAAAAAAAAATACGATTTACAATTTTATATCGCCTTGATCCATTTGAACGCCAACTTTTCAAAAGTATCAAAAGAATTTAGTAGATGTATTGCTGACAAAATGTGCGGAGTAGGCTGTGCTAGAATACTGGTACTGTCCAGTGAGCACTGCTGAGATGTCAAATTGTATGTGGATTCGGCACGTAGATTTCTGTGTGAAACAATTATCGAAAGAACAATGCATCAAAGTTTTCAAGTGATTCGTTTCTACCATTTTATCCTTGAATATATTTTATTCACAGCCATAAGAATTTGTTTCTATGATCAAGGTCAAATGCTCGATTACTCAATTGTGAACAAACATTAACGAAACTATGGTATAGTTAAAGCTTAGTGTAGAGCTAGGGATTTTCGAGTCCAACCGCCTAAACCAATCAATCATAACCGATAGTTCAATAACAGCGGCGCAACTGTACAGCCATCCTCGTTCATAACATATGTGGAGGAGCCGGGAGGAATCTCGCACACCGACGCGTGCGAGTCTTACAAGCATATGCTTTTAACAGGAACGGGGCTAGCGCATACAAAATACACTACAGCATAAGGAATCTGCCGTGCACTCGAAGCCGTTGCAATGAATACTTAGCACGAAAAGCACACGCACAAAACTCCTGCTGAATGCTCAACTGACTAAGATAAAAGTATAGCTTCATTACACGCTTCTTGTCACTGACCTGATAATGAACAGGGAAACGACGTGGTAGGCACGCGCGCGCATTAGACACGCTCAGCCTCAGCATGCAAGGCGCGCCGAATACAGCTTAACAAAAATAAGATTGAAGGTGCAACAGCGATCAGGGATACACGCAATGGACCGTAGCCTGATTGGTATGCCATCTTTTGCATGCGCTTTAATCCAAATGACGACCTTGAAAAGAGAGTACATGTTGAGCGTATATCGCCAGCATTTCTAACAAGTTGTATGCAGGCCGATTGAAGAACGGGAGACGTGTGGAGCCTGAAGACGAAGAGTTATTGACACCTGAAAACATGACTGCAGCGACGTTTGTCACACATCTGAGCACTGCATGCACAAGATTTAATGCTTCTTGCGCAAGGGCATAAGTCAAATTTCTTTTTTTCGCTGTGGTACTACATCCGGTTGCGGGGCAGATGCGCACTGCTAGGCTATACGACTACACCATCTTGTTGCACGGATTTTAAGCGTTCGCTTTTCTTTCTTTTTTTTCTAGTGTTCAAGTCTTATGTATTACTTTCGCGTGACATGATAAGCAGTCAGCGCTTGAACAGCGAACGTGCTGTGTAAAAAGAACTGCACTTGCGAAAAAGTTACGCAGAGCGAATACATAACTATTCGTGACGAAGTGCTGTCTTGCAATACATTCTGTAATGGTATTGGGTGAGTGGCAAGATTTTCCAAGGCCTGCTTTTGTTTTGTTTTTCAGTCACTAAGCGCCACAAGATAGTTACATTTTCAATGAAAACTTATTTGGAAATGTATTGGTAAAAGCGGATCTTTAGCTGCCGCAGGACTGGAATAGATGCATTCCAGTTAAATATGATGGCTGTAGAATAATAACATGTTGGTATTCTGGCCCAAGCAAAGCTCTCTTTCCAGCGAATAAATTCTCAATGCGCTCTAGCATATTCGCTTGCACGCGTTACCTTCGAACATGGTAAAAAGGTGACATGAAATAAATAAAGGGGCGGAGGTGAGGGGGGAGGGGGCTCAAAATTTGAGCCGGAACAGCAAAGCAACTTGCAAAAATTCAGCCGAGAACGCAGCACGCCCGCACGCACACAATCACAAGAACACCAGAAGGAATTCACTGGTTTACTAAAGATATTGCTTGTGGTTTACGCAAGAATTGCATCGCCACGTATAATTTGCTCAAAGATGATAATAGTCCCACTTAGCGTACACCAGGGCTCAGATTCTCAAAAAGAGGCACAAAGCTCCTCTTCCCTAATCTACTAACACTGCCCCGATTCTGATCAATTCGACATCGCCCCGACCCGCCGCGGTGGCTCAGTGGTTAGCGCGTTCGGCTACTGATCCGGAGTTCCCGGGTTCGAACCCGACCACATGCGTTTCGATGGAGGCAAAACGCTAAGGCGCCCGTGTGCTGTGCGATGTCAGTGCACGTTAAAGATCCCCAGGTGGTCGAACTTATTCCGGAGCCCTCCACTACGGCCTCCTTTCTTCTTTCACTCCCTCCTTTATCCCTTCCCTTACGGCGCGGTTCAGGTGTCCAAAGATATATGAGACAGATACTGCGCCATTTCCTTTCCCCAAAAACCAATTATTATTATTATTATTATTATTATTATTATTATTATTATTATTATTATTATTATTATTATTATTATTATTATTATTATTATTATTATTATTATTATTATCATAGCCCCGCCAGCTTCTTGGCGCCCTGTATTACTACAAGAGCGACGTTCACTGAGGCGGTGATCCCGCCGGTTTGTGTCCCGGACCTTGACTAATTTCAAGGAAGTTGTACAGCTCTACAGCGTATATGGCTAACGTGCGTGTTAATTATAATTACTGAGTTACAATTCCGCGCTATCTTGTGGGATTGCCTTAATATATTTTAATCGGTACCTTATGTTCGTTTTCTTTTAGGCATCACTCAAAGAAAAACGAGCAGTACAAAAGAATGCCATGTCGCAAGTGCCGATAGACTGCTTTTTTGAGCGAGAACTACGTCATGCCCTCAGCTTATGCGTACATTGCGCTGCCTGTGCGATATCCACATATCCACCGACCGCGTACTGCACGATGAGAAGTATCAGTAGAGCTCGGGAGAAAGAGGCGCCATTCAGCTGAACGGCAAGCGACAGCTCTTTGTCAGCTTTGGTTGTGAAATAGCACGTAGCAACGGGGAAGTGTAGCGTAGCGGAAGTTTTCAAGCGAAGTGAAAGGGCCTTTCCAGCTCTTATCAATGCGGTGAACGCGACACAACGGTGTTATAACAGCCCCCTACTCTCCGGATGCAACGCCGCCTCCAAGTACGCAGCGTTGTCAGGCATTCACAGCGCTAGATTTCCCCATCTCCGCTCAGTTTCTGCGCACATCAGACCGACCGATGTCACAATGCATCGACGTGTCTGATTTGCAGGATCACTGGAATCCCAGAGGAGGGGAAATGTTTCCAACTTGTCCCCATCTTCTCAAAGCTACCGACAAAAGGGAGAAGAGTAGATGGAGAGGGAACTGCAACGGTTTGCCTAAATCGAAGTCAGCACAACGGGCATGCACACACTACAAAGAGTTGAAAGGGCACGACAATTTCGTTTGAATAATTTATTTATCTATCTATCAGAATGCACAAACGCTATATGGAAAAAGCTAAACTCCCTGATAAACAGTAACGTCAAAAATGGATCAGTTCGGGGGAGAAACCATAGCTGCACAAAGTTGTCAGGCAAATCGTTTTTATTCAGCATATTGTGAACATTGCTGGTCATGTGATCATAAGTAACGATGTAAAGAGTGTTTTTTTTTTTTTACAATAGCACCTCAGTTTTCGTTGATTCTGTCAGCGAGGCAGAAGTGACAATGTTGATAAGAAGCTTAAATAACAGCAATGCTTTCAGTATTTATGGAATGCAAGTGAAAGCTCTGAAACATGTTATCTATATCCATGCATCGTGCATGTGTTACATACTCCGTTTATGTCTTGAACTAGCAGAATTTTCACTCCAAATGGAAGTTGCTCTTGCGAATGTACTCTATACGAAAGGCGATAAGAACTATATGGGCAACTGCCGTCCTGTTTCCACATTAACCATCATCTCAAAGGCATTCTAAAAAATCCTCAGTAGATTTTCAATTTGAAGAGAAACTTATCATCATAGTTGATTGCCAGTATGGTTTCCGTAAAGGCTTTAGAAGTTAGAACTGACACGGCAGTTCTTCCACAAAAAGAATGCATTTAGGACCATATCGAAAAAGGAAGCTTGGTACCAGGCATATTTCTATATATTTCAAGGGCATTTGACCGTATTAGTCATGACATGCTCATAAGGAAGTTGGAGAGATAGAGTATTCGAAGTGTTGCTGCATCGCTAATCTACTAATATTAAAAATCTGGCAGCAAATTGTAGATATAAAAGGCTTTTAATAGGACCCGTTACCAGTTCTTCGTGTCATGACGCGAGGCAGTATCTTGCGATCCTTCCTTCTGTATCACCTAAAAGTGGCTAATAATTGGTTTTTGTGGAAAGGAAATGGCGCAGTATCTGTATCATATATCGTTGGACACCTGAACCGCGCCGTAAGGGAAGAGATAAAGGAGAGAGTGAAAGAAGAAAGGAAGAGAGAGGTGCCGTAGCGGAGGGCTCCGGAATAATTTCGACCACCTGGAGATCTTTATCGTGCACTGACATCGCACAGCACAGGGGCGCCTTAGCGTTCTGCCTCCATAAAAACGCAGCCGCCGCGGTCGGGTTCGAACCCGGGAACTCCGGATCAGTAGCCGAGCGCCCTAACCACTGAGCCACCGCGGCGGGTACCGAAAAGTGGCTGGCGTGGCTGGCGTCTTTCTTTTCAGTAAATTCTATCATGAATCCCCACGTAACCCTGCCACTTAACCAGTGCACCGCCACTACTTCCGCCTCAGCCATGACAAGACTGTGCTAATACATTCAGCTCGTTCATCAGCCCACCTTTCCTAATTGCTCGGTCACGAACGCCCGAGGACTGGAATGACCTTCCTGCTGCCTGCTGTCATTCAGCGCAATCACGGCCACTTCAAGCTTTTCACTGAAGAAACGTGTAGTTAGGAATACCAACCCCTCATGTAAAACCTCTTCACATGAGCATTTGAGGTATTGGTTTAATGTCCCAAAATGACCCAGGCTATGAGGGACGCCGTTGTGGAGGGCTTCGGAAATTTTGATCACCTGGGCTTCTTTAACGCGCATGGACATCGCACAGTTTACGGGCCTCTAGCAATTCGCCTCCATCTAAATGCGAGCGCCGCGGCCGGGCTCCCCATTTTATTGATACCATTTTAATGCAAATAATTATACAAAATGCAAGCCTTCGATTTTGATCATTTCTTAAAAACGTGGTTCCTAACAAGAAACCAAAGAGAAGAAAAAAAAAGGCTCGGTTCCAGCATAGAAAGCCGACAGCTAGAAGTAATCAAAAACCAAGGCACCATCCGACTAATCAAACAGATGGTAACGACGATTTCAATTACCTCATACGACTAATTGCATGCCTGCTTGTTTTATTCCTGAAGTCACTCCCGTGGCCAAAAGGCAAGGGGTATAACATGCTTTCATGGGGACAAATCGGGGATAGGAAACAAAATTCGAAACAGATACTAAAAACGGCAGAACTGGGGAAAAAAACACTACATACACCGGAAAGCGTCGATAAGCGGCAAGTACAATACCTGAACTTTGGGCCACACAGGTGCTCAAAATTCTCATAAGTTTTTTCCTCGAAGGTTACCGACTGCCAAGCACATAACCAAGTTAGCCACTATGTGTTCCATATCTTAAAGGGCAGCTGCATATGTTTTACGAATCAACGAGCTTGAAGGGGTAGTACTTGTAGCAGGTAAGGGGTAAATCGGTACTTGTAGGTAAAACATGCGAAGTCCTTATGGGCTAGCATTTGAAATGGTGATTTAATCGTCGATTAAAATCGAGAGGGCCTTCAAGTTTTTCCACAGCACACAGCGCCAAGTAGGGGGGGGGGGGGGGGGGGGGGGCATGTTGACGTCATCGAAAGTACCGATACATTTTCAATGCATAAACGCTTGTTTTGAAGGAAGAAAGCCAATGCAACCAAAGACAAAGCCTGCCGAGAGCTGTTTGGCAACATCAAACGAGGCACAGAAGGGTGTGGTTCACGGCAGCAGCAACTCTAAATCTCACCTTCCGTGACGTCACACCGAGCTTGCCCGCACGTCTACAGTGCACTGAGGAGAAGCCTAAAATTCAGTCGTAGATTACGTCACTATTTTAAATGCTATTGCAAAAATACTTGGCATACTTTACCTGCAGCCAATATAGATTTGAATCATTGAATATCGAGGAATTCTGAAAAAATGGTGCAGATGCCCTTTAATGCCGGCTATAGTAACAACCTGAGAAGCATTACTCAGTCTGGCTAGCCAGCTACATTATCGTCAATAGCAGAAATCAACCATCATTGTAATGCATGTGTAAAGTCAGCGGCTTCGTCAATATTCACAGCCACTCCATATTTTCCGCCAAACCAGCCGATATATATCGCGATGTAATCCACTTCGTAATAAAGTCAACCACGTTAACTTCACTATTCTCTTCTACTGGCAACGCCGACCTGGGAAAAGAAAGCAGTTACTTAATAGCAGATAACCACTAAAGCATCTTGATTACTAAAATGAAGAAAGAACCAACAAGAAAAGAAAGATAAAGAAGGAAGAAAACAGAAAGAATCCAGTAAAAACCACAATGCACTCTAATGCACCCTGGCCATCTTGATTACTAAAATGAAGAAAGAACCAACAAGAAAAGAAGGATAAAGAAGGAAGAAAACAGAAAGAATCCAGTAAAAACCACAATGCACTCTAATGCACCCTGGCCATCTTGATTACTAAAATGAAGAAAGAACCAACAAGAAAAGAAGGATAAAGAAGGAAGAAAACAGAAAGAATCCAGTAAAAACCACAATGCACTCTAATGCACCCTGGCCATCTTGATTACTAAAATGAAGAAAGAACCAACAAGAAAAGAAGGATAAAGAAGGAAGAAAACAGAAAGAATCCAGTAAAAACCACAATGCACTCTAATGCACCCGGGCCAAACCACCGCCAACCATGGGTATATGCTATTAAGCCTGAAGACATCATCACCAACATCATGTGTGAGCCAGCCTGCCCTGTTGGCCGCGGCTGCAGCTGATGGTACATCTCATTCTTCCATTTTTAATTAATTGCTTCTCGCCTTTTTATTCTTTCAGCTGTTAATTTTTTTTTCATTAACCACCGTTCGACACTAAGCCAGTTTCTTTTATTTTACAATTGGCTGCCTCGTCGCGGTGACACTTCAGTGGTGCGAACGAGGCCTCTCTTGTTAGACCCCACCCTACAATCTGTCCCTCCTACAGACGGCAGCAACTGAACGGAAATGGCAGAAAAAATGCACTTTGAGGCAGGAAAACACTTTGTACTTGAAAGCGAGATTCCATACGGCGCGTCAGAGGCTGTTGTAACGCCAGTGTGTCACTTCCGCTACGCTACACTTCCACTTCCTGCGATTTCATTCACAGCCCTTGGAAGCGCATCCCCTGTAAACAGTTCCTTCGAACTGATAGTGCAATGTTTTTGTTTGTTTTTTAATCTCCTCAAGTATATCACGGCGCGATAGGAAGCGGATATGACGACGGCTCGGCACGCTAGCTGATGCCGGCACGAACCTGATACACTAGCGGTACATTAAGTGGCGCTCCTCTTGATCTCAAGTTACTGTCACAATAGATGAAAGTGGCCGGGCTCATCAACTTCGCTGTTTGTCGAAACGTTTTTTTTTTTTTTTTGCCCAAGCGCAAAGTCAATAACACGTGCTGTGACACACAAGTTTCGAAATGGGACGTGGGTCAAATGCGACTTGCAGAGGCTGAAATGGTTTAACTAAGTATATTGCCGCCACGGCCCGAATGTTAATTACCTGGTATTTAGAGGCGATGACGCGTTGTTCCTGTGATGTGTCGCTTTAGTGCCCGGCTTTCGCAAAGAATTCGCGGGTTCATATGCCGGTGGTGGTGACGGTAATTAATGTTTGTTCAGTAATTTGTTACACGCAAAGCTCACAAGTTGCAACGATGTCTACCTTAGCCACGTAAGATGACCACGAGGCCTCGCATATAGTACAGGAGATCGGAGTGTTTACACGCGAAGCGACCGCATCACACATAATAATAATAATAATTGGTTTTTGGGGAAAGGAAATGGCGCAGTATCTGTCTCATATATCGTTGGACACCTGAACCGCGCCGTAAGGGAAAGGACAAGGGAGGGAGTGAAAGAAGAAGGGAAGAAGGAGGTGCCGTAGTAGAGGGCTCCGGAATAATTTCGACCACCTGGGGATCTTTAACGTGCACTGACATCGCACAGCACACGGGCGCCTTGGCGTTTCTCCTCCATAAAAATGCAGCCGCCGCTGTCGGGTTCGAACCCGGGAACTCCGGATCAGTAGTCGAGCGCCCTAACCACTGAGCCACCGCGGCGGGTACATCACACATCCACAGCCAGAAATTCTGGACAAGTGCATGCTTTTCAACGGGAAGTCGTTTATGAACTCAATGTTTTCGGATAACGTAACATTCCACCATGACTATGACTCTGGCCGAAGATCTCCCCTCGAGACGCTCGTAGTTTTCTTCTGTTTGTTGTGAGGACTGCACCCCATTGGTTTCCTATGGCAGTCTTAACCACTCGGCGCGACCGCCGGGGAGACTTTAAAAACAAGCTTTTCCTGGACATTTGGAAAGATTAGATCATCCACATCAATACGCTAATAACAGTGTCTTACGATATTGCACAGTTTACTCGCAGTTATTGTCACCCCCCCCCCCCCCTTCAATTGGTTTTCTAGGCCAATCTCAACTACTCGGTACAAGCGCAGGACAAATTTTAGAAGCAAGATTTTGCTACGCACCGCAAGGTTAGACCATTCTCATCAATACGTTCAGACAGTATCTTACAATATTCCAGAGTTGCCTCGCAATTAAAATTAATGTCAAAGAAAGTTGGACTTGTTGCCCAAGCATTCAATCAAGAAATCTAAAGCTAGACAAGGAAAGAAAAATTAAACGAAAGATAAGGAAAGAAGGTATTCGCTGAAATGCCCGTCTCTGTCCCTGTATGCATCGAGCTGGAAAGGCTGTTTCTTTATTCTGTCGCAAACTGTGCTGATATGGCTTCGCGTCTAAAAAAAAAAACATGCCAGAAACGCGCTTTTCGAAGCCCAGGTTTGCAAAAAAAAAAAAAAAAGCGACTACTCTGGACTAATATTTTAAAGGGGCCCTCAAGGCTAGAATATATCTTTAGCGAGGACGTTCTAGAAAAAGACGATATTTTTGGGCAATTTGTCACATGCTCGTTAAAGACATCACCAATGGGATACACTTAATAAAAAAGGAACCTTGAGGCTGCTAATGCTAGCGAAACGCAATTTATACTCAGCAAAAGAGCTATCCCGAAGTCAGAGGGAAAACGCAAACAACCCAAGAATAAAAAGAAAAAAGAATGAGAGACGCTCTTGCAAGATCTTCGCGCTTAGTATGCGTGGAATGAATGCAGTCACGCCTACACGCCCAGCATCTAACAAGCTTTCTCGCGCGCTTATTCGCGCGAATGAATCCATGATCGTGCTCGCAGGAAACGAATTAAAACACGACCAATGCTGCCGGGCCGTTGGCCTCTAGCGAGAAACACGAACCGCAAGAAACACCAATTCTTTTTTTTTTCTATCTTTCATTCTCCATCTCAGCAATCGCGCAGAGAACCAACTCCTTAGGACGCGCGCAGAGCGGCCGGGGAGAGGCGTGCCTTACGGGCTTAGTCACCGCGAAGCCCGCTACCACGCCAATGGCGCGCGTGTGGTGTGAGGGCCTTTAGTGAGGGCGGAGGCGGTCAAGAGACTAGCGAGGCCGACCGACCCTGCGGATGGAGAAGAAACGGGCGCCCCTACTCCCTTCGGCTTCTTTCCCCAAGGACACCGGAGAGCAGTTAACTGCCTCCGTTCGCGCTGCCAGCCGCGAATTAATCATCACCTTCCGACTGGAACCGTGGCCGTGTATTAATGCGTGGCGTAGGTCTTAGCTACTGCTTCTTCGCCGAGCAGCGCTCACTTTCCCCGCTACCAAGTTCTAACGCTAACAGCTCAGCACGGCGTGGTTGGCTGGCAATGGAACAAAAGTAAAGGATAAGGCCATGACAAGGGAATCAAATTAAGAGTGCTTCAGTATGGTGAGGATAGCTGTATGCCGTGGTTAACTGAAGGTAGCCCGGAGGTGCTTGTATTATTTAGCCTAGACCATAATCAATGCTCCCTCGGGAGCATTTCTAGCGACTGGGAGGTGGCATGGAAGCCTGGTACCCGTTTTTCAATTTGCTTGCGTGCAGGCTTCATTCATACCCAGGCCACTGTTTTCTCTGAGAGGCGATATAGTGTGAGGGAGGTCAGGTCAGAAAATATACTGAGGAGTCATATTAACATCCAAGGAGGCTGAGTGCCTGATCTACTGGAGCTCGCTGGTTGTCTAACTCTGCCGAGTGCACCCAGTCGCTCCAGATTGTGGGCGGGGGAACAGAGGACAAAGGGACTCATGAGCGGTGTTTGGTGAGAAAATGGTCTTGATGGTGTTTGGAGCTTGTTTACTATCGGGTCAATTTAGATTGATGCGGATGCTGAATCGACAAACTTTCTAAAGAGGCGTAATATCCTGGATAGACACCGCCCTTTACAAGAGCAATGTAGTGGACTGGTGCTGGTAAGGGCGGGTTTCAGTAGGAAACAACAATTTATTTTGCAGATTTGCTTTCTGATATAGATCAGTGCGTCTACGTAACAACTTGATATACCGCATCACCCAAAAAGATAAATTTCTTTACGCTTCTTTCATTTTAATTTACAGAAACATGTCAAAAGAGGTTGTCCGTACCACCGGCTATTTCTATTCTCAGGGGAAAAACTGCACAAGAGCTAACAACATAATGCACAACACAGGTACAGCACGTAATAGGTAAATCTTCGCGTTTACTAACAGTGCTCACCTGTTGCTGTTTTCTCAAGTATCATCATCATCAGCCTTACTACACCCACTGCAGGGCAAAGGCCTCTCCCATGTCTCTCCAATTAACCATATCCTTTGCCAGCTGCATCCACCCTTTGCCTGCAAACTTCTTAATCTCATCCGCCCACCTAACCTTCTGCCGCCCCCTGCTACGCTTACTTTCTCTTGGAACCCACTCCGTTACCCTTAAGGACCAGCGGTTATCCTGCCTTCGCATTACATGCCCTGCCCAAGCCCATTTCTTTCTCTTGATTTCGACTAGGATGTCATTAACCCGTGTTTGTTCCCTCACTCACTCTGCCCGCTTCCGATCTCTTAACGTTACACCTATCATTTTTCTTTCCATGGCTCGCTGCGTTGTCCTTAACTTAAGCTGAACTCTTTTCGTTAGCGTCCACGTTTCTGCCCCGTAGGTGAGTACCGGTAAGATTATGCTGTTGTACACTTTCCTCTTGAGGGAAATTGGTAAACTGCCACTCATGATCTGCGAGAATTTGCCATATGCGCTCCACCCCATTCTTATCCTTCTAGTTATCTCCCTCTCATGATCTGGATCAGCTGTCACTACCTGCCCTAAGTAGACGTATTCCGTCACCATTTCTAGGCTCTCGCTGCCAATTGTGAACTGTTGTTCCCTTGCTAGGCTGTTGAACATTACCTTGGTTTTCTGCATGTTAATTTTTAGACCCATCGATCTGCTCAGCCTGTCTAACTCGTTGATCATGATTTGCAGTTCACCTCCTGAGTGACTCAGCAAGGCAATGTCATCAGCAAATCGCAGATTATTTAGGTATTCTCCATTTATTCTTATTCCCAACTGTTCCCAATTCAGGCCTCGAAATACCTCCTGCAAACATGCGGTGAACAGTATTGGCGAGATCGTGTCTCCTTGCCTGACGCCCTTTCTTATTGGAATTTTATTGCTGACTTTATGGAGGACTATAGTAGCTGTGCAGTTGCTATATATATATCTTCCAGTATTTTGACATAAGGCTCTTCTACCCCCTGATTACGCAATGCCTGTATGACTGCTGAGGTTTCCACTGAGTCGAATGCTTTCTCGTAATCAATGAAAGCTATATATAGAGGTTGGTTATATTCTGCGCATTTCTCTATCACCTGATTGATAGCGTGAATATGATCTATTGTGGAATATCCTTTACGAAAGCCTGCCTGATCATTTGGTTGATTAAAGTCTAACGTTGCCCTGACTCTATTAGCGATTACCTTAGTAAGTACTTTGTAGGCAACGGATAGTAAGCTGATCGGCCTGTAATTTTTCAAGTCCTTGGCGTCTCCCTTCTTATGAATTAAGATAATGTTTGCATTCTTCCAAGCTTCTGGTACAGTCGAGGTCATAAGGCATTGCGTATACAGGGTGGCTAGTTTTTCTAGCACGATGTCCCCTCCATCCTTCAACAGATCTGCTGTTACCTGATCCTCCCCAGCTGCTTTTCCCCTTTTCATTGCTTCTAAGGCTTTCTTTACTTCATCTTTCGTTACTGGCGGGATGACGCATTGCTGTGCACAGCTGTCTTTCTCATTAGCGCTCTGATCACATTGGCTACTGTACAGGTCTGTATAGAACTCTTCGGCTACGTTAACTATCTTATCCATATTGCTAATGACATTGCCCTGCTTGTCTCTTAATGCATACATCTGGTTTTTACCTATGCCTCAAGTATACTTCCTCACAGATTCTGAACCATGGTGCTCTCGCGAACGTCAATCGACGTTAGTCGGGAGACGTATCAAAGTGCAGCGTTCCATGGGAAATCCCCTTATCAGCAGTATATTTGTTGATGCAGAATTATTACCGCTGCTTTTCTGAAGGGGATTTCCGTACACCAGCTGGGCGAACAGCACTACTGTTTCGAGTTGTCGGTTAATTAGGCTTCGCCTTGCCATCCGCCCGTCACGCTGGCTCCCTCGACGAAGCAACACGACTAGGCGAGCTTCTCGAGAGAAAAAATAAGCCGCGCCACGGGAGAAGACTGAGGAGAAGGCGTGTGTCCTGTCTGCTCCACTACTCCGTCCCGTCCAGTAGCGCCATTTCCCTTTCACGAGATGCTTCACCAACTGGTCCCCGAATGTACTTCGACGACTAAAGGGTGCAGTACGAACTAACTGGCCGCCATATACTCGGCAATTAGCACGGTTGAACTTTAAGTCCAGGGTGAATAATCGTACAACTGCAAACATCTTCGAGAGCTGCAAACTTATTATTCCGTTCATGTGGAACGTCATTGTAATTGCTTCCTCCTTAAGGACCAGGATTGTTTACACGTCGAGTGATGAGTCTGCTCTAAAGTCTCGTACATTTCGTATCAATACGCGCGCCGGTACAGAGCGTTAGTGTGCGGCGTAGTCCGACTGAGGTACACTTCGTACAAATTATGGTGCATTATTATTTCTCTATTTAATTAAACCTTTTTATCTTGCTAGTCAGAAGGGTAAATAAAGGATATACATGCGAATGCAACTCCGCACGTAATCCTGGTGTCAATTTTATCTCCCTCCGCGTAATATATCTTCGGGGTGTCGAGTTTTCTCCGACGAAAAGCCGTATCATACCTACGCAGAGAAGCGTAGCAAACAACGAAGATTGGAGCACATTAACTGCAAGCGCGAATTATCCAAAAACGAACGAGAAAAAGGCGCGTTCGCCGTGAACAACAGGCGAGAATCGGAGCCGTCCAGTGTGCTCTGTAGTTGCTTTGGTTTATGTGAATGGCGTGGGGCTTAAGGCGTGCGTAGCATGTCATAGTGTTGTTGTTACGCTCCGAATGGTCATACAACGCCGTCTCGCTCTTCACCGGGGAAATGAAATGACAGCGTTTGTTCCAAGTAATCCCACGCCCTTGGCCCCGTAAGTGGGGCCCAGCCCAGCCTGACCACGTGACCCCAGGCGCCCCATTATCGAGACCGCTTGCCCCTCGTACCTTTGGCCGACACCCTCGTGAATATTCTTCATGGCCACTGCGTGAAATCTGCTCTTCTCTCAAGGTGTGCTACTAGAGGCATGCCTATACGTTGGGCTCCTTAGGGAAAGTCCTCAATGGAGGGGATACATCGATGTGCACACGGCAATAAACATGACAGCACCGCCCCGATGAAGCCATGCAAGGGGACGACCAATATTTTGGGGTGGAGTTCTTCATATGCAGTTTCAGAAGTGAGCACGGTAGTCTCATGTGCAGCCTTCAGAGTTTGCGGCCAGCAGGAAATGGGTGTCATGGTGTCATCGTGACACAGCTAAAAACAATGACAGTGTCACCACCTCCACCACGGAGGGTGTAGCACTTTACTGGACATGGGCTTCAAGGTGCGGATGCACTGAATCAGCGTGAAGGACAACAAAGAAAAAAATACTTACGCAATAACATTCCCTCAGTGGCGGTTGCGGACAGATATGTCGGCCAGTCATGAAATGCCCTTAAGTGCAAGCACTTTCGTGAATGCGGGCTCAGAGAAAACCCTTCAAGCTTGCAGTTGGTCGCAGGATTTCCTCTAACACGTAATACACTTTGCTTCCGGCCTTATGCAGGAAATGAAAGCTGCAAAGGAAAGATATCCATGGTTTTGGGAATCGGTTCGCAAGCGCGCCGCGCCGTCACCGGAAGAAGTGAGCTCCGCTTCTCTGTAGCTTGTATCTTCAAGAATGAGCTTTCACTCTAAGATACGACAATGCGCTGAAAGCAGCCGTTCGCGCAGGGCCTGCACGTGGTAGAAAGTTGTCATATCAGCGTCGCTCGAATATCTGAGGTGACCATTTCTTGACTCTAATGAAGGAATTACTTAAAGCAGCAGCTATCAATAAAGATCCAAGCGGCGCCTATTCTTCTGGAGGCACGTGCCAAAGGATGGCGTTTGTTGGCTCTTGTGTTGAGAGTACAGGTGTCTGCCTACTGTTGGCCTGCAAATGTTGGCTTTAGTAAAGATACCAGAGTCCAAAGAGAAAACTGCTGTTACAGCTGAGGATAATAAACTCATATTAGTTTACCCGCCGCGGTGGCTCAGTGGTTAGGCGCTCGACTACTGATCCGGAGTTCCCGGGTTCGAACCCGACCGCGGCGGCTGCGTTTTAATGGAGGAAAAACGCTAAGGCGCCCGTGTGCTGTGCGAATGTCAATGCACGTTAAAGATCCCCAGGTGGTCGAAATTATACCGGAGACCTCCACTACGGCACGTCTTCTTCCTTTCTTCTTTCACTGCCTCCTTTATCCCTTCCCTTACGGCGCGGTTCAGGTGTCCAACGATATATGAGACAGACACTGCGCCATTTCCTTTCCCCAAAAAACCAATTATTATTATTTCAGAGCGAAAGCTCTATGACGAAGGCCCTCCACTGGCATCAGCATGACCCCGTCACACGTTTCGCTCGCAAGCAGAATTTCCTTTATTTGTCGGAGAATTTTTCGCCCAGGTTGCATTAAAAGATCACGAAAATGGCTCCTTGCACAAGACAGCACGCACACGCGAGGCTTACTTTAAGAAACAATGGGACTTTTTGTATTAAGTTGAATTGTGCACCTACTACATCGTGTCACCTCTTATACGGTTGTGTCCGTGGTAATTCAAAGAGACGGTCGGATCCATTCGTACTCACGGTAATGTGTTCGTTTTACTTATTGCCAGATTTAGTAGGCTAGTTCCATTTTTGATGCCCAAAGGCAGATCTACCTAGAAGGTGAGACTAGCGAGAAGGTGAGGAATATTAGCGTAAGGCTTCGACTCCTCCATGCCGTCACCTTTAATTTTTACGTGTCTACCAGGGTACCTGTCTATTATTAAGTGCCTACCACAGCCGTTTGTAACAAAGGTACAAACAATATTAAGTGTTGCCAAACATACCCCTAGCACGGAGAGCTATATCGACTTCACTCTGCCACATATCAATCGAAACATCGCTCGCTCTTTTCCAGGGGCAAGTAGGAATCTCGGAATCGGTGTAAAGTTTCTACGACCAAACACAAAAGGAGAAGTGTTTCTGTAAATCCACACGCAAGCACCTCTCACGCGTCCTCGAGTAAAAGTGACGCTCGGCATTCCGCTCAATACACAGAGGCCATCCCAAACATGCCGCCATGGCCCTTTCTGCCGAATGGATATGCCATACAGTGTTCACCGTCTATCGCCACTCCAGATCTTTTCGCCCGGTGTGGGAAGAAGGCAGGCCCGCGGGGGTGCCCGTAGAATATATACGACCTTTCGAAAGCGCAAGCCTGGCAGCAGAGGAGGAGGCGATCGAGGCGAACAGCAAACCCAAGCAGCCAAGCGGCTGGTGTCTTCGACTTCGTGAAACGCTGCGCCCAGCCCGATATCGTTCAAAGATCGGCGGTTGCCCAACGCACGCTGGGTCCATGGCGCGGCGCTTCGTGGAAGGCGTCTCGCAGGACGAGTACATCAGCAGAGAAGCGGGTAAAACAGAAAGTGGCGGTGGCTGCGGCCACCAACCTTTGTCGGTTTGTCCCGCCGAGGACCGTGTACTCTCTCCGGGAACATTTCACTCTCTCTTAGACAACTACGCAGTGTACCGCAGAGCGGGCGGGCCTTGATGGCCTAAGCGGCTCGCGAGGCTCTCGCTTGTGATTCCAATGGTGTACCGCGCGCCCGAAGACGTCTCTCGCCCGTGGCAGACCGTGGAAGCCGCGATTTTCACCCGGCGGCGGTGTCATCGGGTCACAAGAGCGGTCGGTCGGCTCTCGCGCGTGCTCGGACAGCGACAGGGCGGCTGCACAAAGCAGAAGGCGAGGAGGCCGTGGCAGAGCATCAAGAGTGTTCGGCCTGCTTTTTGACGCCTCTTCCTTCATGTTTTTTTTTTTTTCTGAAAAGGGGCACGCTCCTGAAAACACGTTCTCGGTCGTGCGTAGGAGCAGGGAGTGCTTTCTCTTGTCTGCCAGCGATAAACGGGTGTTGGCAGTGAACGTTTTCGAGGTTGTAGACCTCGCGAACGGTACATTAGAAACGCCCCATCGAAGCTTCTTCTTGAGCTGCCGTTTTTTTTTTGTTTTTTTTCAGGCCTGTGCCACTGATCTCGTAAAAGTTTGGCTTTAACTCGAGCGTTTGCGGGCTCGTATAAGAGGGCTCGGTAGCGGAAACTTTATCTTTGTGAAAAGATACAGAAGGTTGCTACATGGGCAATGAGATTAGTCGTTCGACTGCGTGGTCTACGCAAAACAGTTTTGTTACTGTCATGATATGAAGCAAGAAACTGTGCCGGTTTGCAGCAGGCGCAAGAACGAAATGAGTTCTGGTGTCTCGTTTTTGATCCCTCCTAGGTTGCGCAGCCAATCTACTCGCTGCTTTGATGCGAGCATGCGAGGATAAAACCGAGGATTGGCTGGAACGACGTGTTAATTTGGTTCGCTTGTTTAAAACGGTCCTTCGTTCGTTTGCGAGCTTCCTCTAAGCTATCAGAGGAATTTTGGCAGATTTTGTGACGTTCAAAACTTATATTTCACTGAAAACCACGTCTAACACTATGGACATCATATTGCCAGACCTGTGACGTCGCACAATACACAGTAGATTTGCTGAGTAAGCTTCAGCGCGGGTTCTTGCCGATGTAATATTGGTGGTTCTAATTGTATTTCCTACAGTGGAAAGGGTAGTTGCCTTGGGACAAGGCTGTCGGGATGGAGTACCATTTCGTAGAAAACAGAGGCAACTTTCTGTTAAAGATTTGCTACCTTTTCATTTCCGTTAAAATATTCAGGGACATGCAATGCAGCACACAACAGAACAGCACAAAAAAAACGGCATAGTGACCATACAGCACGGCAACAAAACAGCGCAGGAAAAGACAGCCCGCGTCCCAACAGCACGCCAGAAGAAACAGCACAGCGACAAAACATCACACGGAAAAAACAGCACCGCGAGAGAAGAGCACATGAAAAAAAAACAGCACGACGACAAAATAGCGCAACACAGTACGTTGCAGCGCTGCGGGAATGGTGAACTATCATAGTAACCACCGCAAAGGGTAAAACACAATCCATAGGGCAGCAGCGTTGTTAGGTTACGTTAGGTTAGGTTAGATTTTATATCACAGTGGTTAGGAAAACGCCTTCTCTTTCTGTCATGTGCACGCTTTTCTTCGAACTGACTTTAGTTTAGAACATTTAGCTATCGTTTAATTGTTCGAGTCGTCAGCATCAGACATCACTTCGATTCTGGTTATTCGGTGATAATTAAACGGGCAATGCGCTGCCGTCTCAAAGAAAATCAGTTCACGAAAACTCACCGAGAAGGTGAGTTAGAGAGCGGAAGAAAAACACAAAAATAAAATCAGGCGGATATGTACGCGCCAATTTCATATCCCAATTGCCCAGATTCTGCTTACATAAAATAGAAAAAAACTGGGCTATGAAAGCCAAGCAAGCGAGGACAGCAAAAGCATTTGTTCTACCATACGCACTCTTCAAGCAACATTGCACCATACTGCGCTGCGGTGTTGGGTCGTCGGGCCGTTTTTTTTCCTGCACTGTTTTGTCACTGTGCTGTTTTATCGCTGTGCTGTTTTGTGTGCTGTTTTTACGCATGCTTTCACAGGCCTCGTTATCGACGAGAGGGTATGGGGAAGCAATAAAAGAAGGTATCCGTATGAAGAACACAACTCCCAGAAAAAATTGCCGTACGGCTCTCTAACCTCCAATTTCATAAATAAATCAATCTGAATGCGTTTCCGTCTCAAAACAACACTTGTTGTGATCTCTTGTGCAGGTCCTTCCTACATACTTGTTAGTATAGGTTGTCTTCATTTTCTCGCCGCTGCATAGAAGTAAAAAAACGTACCGGCAATATCCTGGTGTCATATTGCAAGACAGAGTACCTCGCAACTTTGTTCGGATTACAAATCGTCGCACGTAGCGCGTTTTCTACGCTAACCGAACAGACGCACAGAACAGGATCCAACGCAGCGGGTTCCCTGCAATGCTTCGGCTCCAACATTTCTATGTTACCCAACGTTGCCAGTGGTTGCTCGAGTGTCGCCATGCACTAGCGAGCCCGCATATCACCGTAGCCTGCACGTGCACTCACTCGATGTCCCGGATATATGGTTACGCGCGCCGGACGATAGGTCGCGGCCTTGCATATCGGGAGAATCAGCACGAAGGATCGAGTTTTTGTGGGCCGCCCAGGCTCATCGAAGGTGATAGAGGAGGCGAGTGTAAAACTTCAGGACATGGGAGAAAAACGCTGCTTCGCATTACGAGGTTGGCGCCGTAAAAACAGAGGCTCTTGAAAGGCCTCGATGGGAGATAAAAGGATGTAAGGCTTTCTCGTCGCTCTTCGGTGGAATGCGGTAGCCAACAAAAAGAACATCCGACGGCGAAGCGGTATGCTCTCGAGCAAATGGGTCACCCAGTGACATCCCTACCTTCGCGCGCAGTCTAACTGATAAACAGCACTGCGTGGAAAAAGAAAGACAGGGTTTTACGCCGCAGGTGGCAAAATAATACGCATACACAATACGGGGTGCAATGTAAATCGTTTGTAATGGCTGCGGCAGCCATTCATGAAAAAAAAATAGCCTCGTTATTAGTTAACAAACGTATCGCCACGGTTTGAAACGTGGCTGGCGAAAAGCTGATTATTTTTACAAAAAAAAATTTGTGTCAAAGAAAGCGCATTTCATAATGAATATTGTCATGTTTAAACCATGTTCGTTGAATCAAGTCGATCGAAGGCTTTGGTCTCGTACGCCAGCTTGACAGGTCAAAAAACAACGCGTTTCAAAGCTGTCAGAGGTGGATAAACAATGCTAAGCCAACCAGACGTGACCATGGGTACAATATCTGAATTGGTGGCGCTTTTCCCGCCATTCTCAGCTTATCAGTGGAGGCTGAACTTGGCTATCGACGCTTCAGTTTATCATGCGACATTCTGCTACCACAAAAGATGTTTATCAACCTAAACATTGCCCCCGTGTAAAACTAGCCGGCAACATGGCGCCACGTAGATTTACTATTTTACATTAGCTTTATACCATTTGTTTTTCCCAATCAAGACGACCGCTCCGCCCGCAAAGGTAAGCCAAAAAAAGAAAATGCTTCCCCGTGTCATCATCATCACCAGCGTGACCCTCTCCCATATATCTCCAATTAACACTGTCTTTTGCCAGCTGCGGCCACCCAGTCCCCGCAAACTTCTTAACCTCATCTCCGCCCACCTCAGTTTTTTCCGCCCCCTGCTACGCTTGCCTTCTATTGGAATCTAGTCAGTTATTCTTAAGGACCATCGGCTATATTCCCTGCGTGGTGTCGTATAAATAAAATTTATCCTTTTCTAAAATTTTTCCTTTTCGCGAGTTTACTCCGCCCAAGTCACTGCTTTACGATGCGGGGAATTAAGCATGCGCATTAGGTTGCTAATCTCTCTCTTGTATTCGCATGGCGGGTTGTATGATTTGTTGCATTTCCGGGTACATTTGTTCTTGATAGGTATATCGCAACTCCTGAGTCCAAAGCAACTGGCACTAAAAGGTAAACGATCGCACGTATACGCGACAAAAAACGAACGGTCTTCTGTAGCTTCTTCGTGTTCAACGTACGCTACAGGCGAGCACTCATTCGTACCACTTTCATACAGCAGCTGGGCGAGACGAGAAGACACGATGCTCGCCACGTCATCTGAAGAAGGAGGCACTAATACCAGCCGACTACCTCCGGAATAGGTAGTTGCGTCACTCGCCCTTCTTAGCCTTGACGCGTCTATCCTTGCGGGGGCGGACAAATCGTGCACTGGAGCGACATGCACTTACGCCTCGCATCGTCAAGGGTACTCCTTCCTTTTTCCGAACCCGTCGTGGACACTTTCTTCGTGGGCGGTGGTGTAGATGGGACAGAAGCTCGAGCATGAAATAGAACCCCGCTGCGCCTCTTCCGTGTCTGGACACGCCTTGCGCAGCGGCAGCAGCCAGTGACGGGCTTGAGACAAGCGTTTGCCCTTGGCTCACACTCTCTCTCCATCTCTGTGGCGTCAGTCTTCCTTGTTGACCCTTTCTTTGGTGCCGTTATGCGTGAATGAATGTCCGCACACAGTTACAGAGGCGTAGCCAAGAGAGAACGGCCGCCGTAGGCAAGTGAAGGAGAAGCACGAAAACGAGATCTATACAGGAAGCGTTACGGCCTACTGGAGATCGGAGGCGATCTGGGTCTGTCGTGCATGGCGTCTTGGGACGACGGGCCGAACGACTGCTTCCGATTTCCCCCGTGCGGGAAGGGGGGGAGGGGGGGGGGGAGGTCCTCGTTTGCACACCCTCTGAAGACAAGAGAACTGTCTACAAAATAGACGCCAAATTCCCAAATGGCGCCGGTATAATTCGCCATGAGGAAGTTGCTCAGCCCTCTTTTTCAGAACCTTCGCGTTTGACGGTTGGTGATTCTCGGCTCGACGAAGATGCGTAATCTTCCCGGCCACTAATGAGATGTTTACAGCTGCCTATAAGTGCATTTACAACATGAACTCACTTATATGTCAACTTCGTTTGTACGACACGACTGCTTGTGTTTTAGAGGAATACGTTATCACTTTTTTTATTTACATGAACGATAAAGGAGAGGTTGGTGCCGCACAGAGGTTCCGGCTTCTCCTTTTTGCCAAGTCATAGAAACCACTTGTTCCGACGATATGCGGTTCAACATAACACAAACACCTACAGTATACAACATATAATAAAAAAAATACGAGCGTCCGGAGAAGCAATATTAATTAGCGGACATAAACTCCGTGAATGTTAACAGAACAGTACACAATGCAATATACGCGAGAGATATGAATAAATTTTTGTGTGCCCTTCTGGAAAAATTAAGACTGAAATTATCGCAAATTATCTCACAGTTATGGTCACACCAACCGTTATTAGTTTTCTCATCTTATTTACCAGTGTTATGAGAGGCTTAGAGCCCTCTAGTAATTCCCTCCAGGGCAGCCGGGGTATGTCCCGACACAGTGAAAATATTCTTATTCCTTGCGGCGAGGTACTACCGAGTTTAAGAAGGGTTATGGGTTCACCTCATGCGCGAAGTGATGAGAGGAAATGAATTGGAAAGACTCAGAAGGAGGCAAACATTCGTTTGCTCTGAATAAGTCTTGTCTCAATGATTGCTTGCTGACTAAGCAGACTTTTTCTTTGCTATTAGTAAACGTAAGCTGCGAATGAAACTCTTCAGGTGCTTTTGTCTGTTCGCTAAAGACTACCTATAAACTATGCGAAGCACACAACAAGCAGGCCTTATTCACATCTTGTCGCGCTTTCTATGCACACTCAGCGAGGAAGTTGCACAGGAAGAGGCTTCGCTCAGAGTTTGCTCAAGTGAACCGGTTTCGCGAAGGCTTTTCGGGTACGGAAGCAATACTTTATAAAGAAGTGCGCAAGCAAAAACCCCCAAAGTGCTCGACAAACAATGAGCACTAGCGCTTTCGTTGCACCGTCATCAAGGAAGTTCCACAAGAAAAAAAATTGCAAAGGGTGCTTAAAAGAATTGGTGTTACAACGTCTTTTTTTCCGTCGTACTGAAGCCATTCTTTTGAAGGAAGCATGGGCGAAAGGTAACGCTGCAAAGAAAAGAACACAGGGCGAATCGCGCGACGGACCTTGCTACAAAAGGATGAAGGAGAACACATGACAACTCTGTTTAAGCTATGCTATTCATCCAAAGTCTAGCATTTTCATGAGTCCTCCGACATTGTGCCGCCTACTTCGGCTGCTTTTGTCGCATGATCATGTACCACTTGACACCCAGCCAACCCACCTGACCCTTAATGCCACCACCACCGCCACAACGACCACCATCACTGTCCCAGTCCTCCACCCTGCGACGACGGGAGTTCGTGAGAATAAGAGATATTCATCGGCTTACTGAACAATGACTAAAGATAGTGGGACTCTTATACATGCGTCAAGCGCTGAACTGTTCGAGGAAAAAATCTAGGATAAAGCATGTGCTGGGGATTAGTTGCAGTAGATGAATGTGAATCATTAAACTCAGTGCTATGTAGCCAGTGGACAGCACTTTTTTTTAATCTCTTTTGGGGACGCGTAATCGCCGTGAAAGGAACGCGGAAGATGAACGGGGAATCAGAAACTGCGAGCGGCAGTCTACGAAGCGGCTCATCGAACTGATCCAATGATAAGTAAAATTGATCAGTGCCTATTGGTAAAACTGACACCTGTAGGTCAGTGGCGATTGATTGCAACTTCGCGAGATGCAGTTGGCTAGTTCACTGCCTCTCTCATTACCGACCGATGTTTTCTTTTTGTTTTGTTTTTTTCTACGCCACTTCTTCGCTTCAGTAACGTTAGTGTGGAAGCCCGCAGCGTCGGTATAGGGTTGGATTAGCAAGCGAGAGTCGCTGCTAAGAAGCTACCGGCAACCTGCTTCTGACTGCTCCATCTCACTTAATGGTGAAACGGGGTGTCTGCGACTGGTTAGGCAACGTAATGAAAACAAGGTATACGTAAAAGAAGAGGCGTATGAAAGGAAAAGGAGGGAGTAAAAAACAGAGTGGCACTTCTTGCACACGTGCGGGAGCATACAGAATTAAGGGCGCACCAGCCGGTCATTGCCTCCATCAGGTTGAGTTTGCGATTTATGTCCGAGTCGTTAGGGGCAATCAGTGATCTTCTTTTGAGGTCCAAAAAAGTAACGGAATAAGAAAAAAGGAAAGATATAATAAATTAAAGACTGTCTGGTTTCGGTTCTGCCATTAAATGATGATATTTTCTTCTCAAAGTAAGTCTTCAAAAATCCTGCTAATCTCAGCATATTTAGGAGACATGTCTCTAGTGCGATCATTGTTTTCGTGATTTTTGTTGCTTATGTCAGTAGTGGGTGTATGTGGAAAGAGCTTATTTTGAAAGATTGAGCGGCGAAGAGTATTATGTCTCCAATTAATAAGCCATTCAAGCGAGAATATATCTTGCATATTGCGAAAGCAGAGCTTTTGAAGCGCGTCCAAAATACGAAACGTAAGATTATTTTTGAAAAGTAAACATTTTGACAGATTTGCCTGTCTGGTTGGGTTTGACGACTTATAATAAACTGTACATCTCCAACAAAAAATTTTAATTTAAACCCAACGTTTCGAAGCCGACTCGGCTCCTTCATCACATTATTTTTGTACAGGAAAAATTTTGCGATGCGGTGGAAAACCCAAATGGCGTCTTCTGTCGGCGATGCCTTTTCTGCCAGTAAATTGCTCTATAAAAATCCTTCACGGTGCAATTTGCGGCGAACACAATCTACGGGCAAAGGGCTTGCGCTGCCTAGAAGGGTGTAGCTTTAGCGCCTGATTCCCTACCTGATTTGCGATGACTTTCTCAGCAGCTAAGTTTTATGTGACTGTTGGAGGGAACAGTGAGATTAGCTCTGTGCCGACATTGAAAGTAGAGCGCACATTTAGTAGATGCGGGCATTCTTTGGGTCTCAATAATATGCGTGCAGAAAGGCCGAGATAATGAAGAACCAGGCGAATAGAATGCGAGACATCAAATATCATGGGAGTTTAACGGCAAACTTTGAGAAAAAAAAAAACTACAGCAAGCGGGGGGGGGGGGGGGGGGGAGGCACGAGTTCCAGTGCGGGCGAAGCCGCTTGCAGAGCGAGGACCACTGACTGCGCGGCAGCAAATAAGTCACCGAAGCACACACCGTCCACGGCTTCGTTCGAGATCCTCGCGTTATTGCGGCCACGCTGATTGTGAAAGCGTCCCCCGCGTTGCGCGAGATATGCATTCGCTCCCTTACCGCTTCCTGTACGCCGACTAACACCATTCGAGCCTGCGCGCGTAAGCGCACAGGACAACACCCGACCGTCCTTTACTCGACATTCCCGCACGCGCATAACGAGCACAGTGCGCACATCCGTGCAATCAGCGATCAGATCCCACTTGAGAGCGAAAAAGAACGGCCCGCTTCTCATGCGATTGCAAGGCTGATTGGGAGGATTATAAGCAGACTGGAGAGATGACAACGGCAGTGTCTTCCAATGCGCCTGCTTTGCTTGTGCTTTACTTTCCATTGTCGTTCGTTTCTGGGCGATTAGATAAGAGCGAAACGCGCCCGCCTCCGCTCCCCCCCCCCCCCCCCCCCCCCCGCCCAGCCCATTTTATTGAAACGAGATTCCCATAAAGCCCGCATTAGTGTTTTTCCCAGCCGAGCACGAATACCACCGCCCTTTTTTTAAGGAATGGAATCGCGGCGAGGCAGTTGATACAGCTTTAGGAGAGTCCTTGGATGACCTCGCCACAAGGGCCGGCCCGAATCGGGCGCCGCTTAGGAGAGAAATGGAACGTGATGGCTGCTCAAGTCGGCACCCCCTCCCCCCCCCCGCCTCCCCTTCCTCCGCGGGTGTGCCTTCTTCCGCCAGTTGATGGTCTAGATCCATACGATGCATCCTTAATTTCAGCACAGCGTCGAACGCAGTGCGAACGACT
>NC_135498.1:37691472-37816472 GCF_052857255.1 Amblyomma americanum | reverse complement strand
GCCTCACTAATTCAGCACTTCTTGTAGCGACTCTCCGCGTCGATGCAAGCAAACTAACTTAAATTGTTTATCGTAAACTAACAGACGTGACACAAGGCGACCTGACATCCTGTTCTCTGCTAGAGCTTCCTGTTCAGGTGTGTGAAGAATGCTGCACGCGTTCGTCACAATCCTGGTGTTTGCGGTGTCGCTTCTGGTCTGGTAGGTGCCTTTTTCTTTCTTTTTTGGGGTCTTGTTTAACAATGGCAACCAAAAATAAAGGGCTTAAAAACTTAAATCAGACTGAGGTGAGCTGAAGCAGTCTGCTTTTGCTGGTGTTGTTTGAAATAACTTTCCGATGGAGGTCTGACCTTTGTCGCGCTGTCTGAATGATATCAGCGGTGAAAAACATCAGGGGCGTTGCGCGTGCTTTCTGATAACATGCCTGACCAGCACCTCAGGCACGCATCGTCACGAGGAGAGATATTCTGGGAGCTCGACATTTGGGGATTATTGTCTTAGACTAATGTATATATCTGCATGCAGTGTATTGTGTTATGCAGTGTAAACGTCCGACGTGGGTGTTCCGGGCCCTGTGAAACCGCCCTCAGCGCCGTTTAGCACAGCCGTCGCTTGCACCTGTGCCTGTGAGGCAGTTCATTGTTCCACAAAACGCGCTTCACATCGCTCTCGTCTTTATTGCGGCCCATTTTGTTTTCATCCTGGCCTTTTGAGAGTGCCTGTGCAACACAATACGCATTCGTAACCCTTTCTACAGCAGAGAATTTTTCAAAAAATCTGCCCATTTTTATCGGACAAAGCTAATTGTGCTGATTGGCAGTAGTGTCAAAACTTAAACGACTTCATGTTTTGCTGCACAACAATGTGAAGAATCTTCTGTGGCCTGTATGAATTGACAAACGCCTTGCATAAGTCGCACACAGCAAGGTCGGTCCGCGAATAAAAATTACAAATTCGAAAGTGGAAAATTATTTAAATCACTATCCCGTACTGCTCGATATGACGAGCTTGCTTCGTTATGAAGTGAAAGACCAGCTATTTTGCAGCTCTCGGCACCGATAGGATATCGGAATGAGAGATTAGCGTGCAGGGACACCGCATGCTTAGATGGTTGTATCACGTGCACATACAATTCGTGCTCGAAGCACGCTCCGCAGTCCTATTATTATTCACCGCGAATAAACAACCTATATACAGAGTCGACGGTCACGATGTGGAAGATTTCATGTGCTCTTGTACTTGTTTTCAGTCCCAATGCTTCACGCTAAATCAAGAATATGAAGGCAATTACGGTTTAAGTGCATCCCACCACACGAATACAATACAAAGCTATGTCGCTTTCTCATCAGTTGTTTTTTTTTTCATTTCTGGAGAACGTTTCTTATTCTCGCACAGGGGGCGTCAGTAGGCATGTCAGTGTGTTTTCGAGGTTCTCGCGTTTCTTTAAACACTTGTTACGACTGGTCGCCATGTGTTAAAAGATTTTCTTGAGAGAGCAATAAAGAATCTCTCTTTGATTCTACTGTCAAATATGCACCTGGTGCTGTACTTGTAGTAGATGGAATTTAGTCCGCAAAGAGGAGCATCGCATGAACCAGGTTCATTCTTAGCTCTTAAGCACGCAACGAGGCCGGTAACTTGCTCGGATGAAAAGTATTCTAAATGCCTTTTTTCCTTGTCTGTGTGTCTCATACGGTTTATGGTTTATGGGGGTTCAAAGTCCCAAAGCAGCTCAGGCTATGAGGGACGCCGTAGTGAAGTACTCCGGAAATTTCGACCACCTGGGGTTCGTTAACGTGCACTGACATCGCACAGTATACGCGCCTCTAGAATTTCGCCTCCATCGAAATTCGACCGCCGGGGCCGGGATCGAACCCGCGTCTTTCGGGCCAGCAGCCGAGCGCCATAAACACTGAGCCACCGCGGCGGCGTGTGTCTTATATGTACTTGCAACTCATAGTTTACGAACGTCGGAATACTAAACCTTTTTCTGATTTCTCTAGAACCCGCACATATTGACAAAAATGATATCTGGAAACGCACGCGAACATGTGGCCTCCACCGCCGCTGTGGGCGTCCCTAACTAACCTGTCGTAATGTTTAAACGTTGTGTGGCTCTTTCTACACCTGGCATAGTATCAACCTGGTCTCTGAGAAAAGACTACATTATGTACATTCTTCTCTTTCTTCATTGAGAAATGGGAAGCCCAGTTATTAAGGAATGAAGTTCAGAGCAAGGAGTAATCCAACAATTGTCAAGACTGTTTGGTGTTTGTGCCCGCTCGAAAATACGCTTCGTTGCATACAAGTTTTGCCCCTCATTGTGCTGCGAGAACTTGCCAAGAAGATAGAAGACATGCGAAAGATTACAGCTTAAGATTTGCCCTGTTCAGAGCAAATCGTCGATTTTATAAGACAAAATCAAAACTTTTTTTTCCTTTCAAATACTCATATCAACCTCTACATTTCTAATGCGACCGCAGATAAATATGAATCACAGTCATGTCGGTTTACTTGCTATCCCGTATCTGCAAATATATTGCCGCGTACTTCTTGAAGAAGGGTGCTTGAATACCTAGAGCCAGGCAAGAGGAGACGGCAATGCCAGCGGAGCCGCGAAATTACGTTGTCGTCTTTAAGGTCACCTTTGCGTCACCTGTCTTATAGAAGGTAGCCATGTCTTCTTCCTTGCAATTATAAAGTATCCTTTACCCCGTTCCCATTTTAGGTGGGTGAGAAAGACCTTCACCTTCTGGAGTGATAAGGGCATCGCATATCTTACCTTCTGGCAGTATATGCGCTTCGTATACGACATCATAACCAAGGTATGTTGATATTCACACACCGTCTAATTTATAGCAAAAGATAATAATACAGGGTCCTAAAATAGGGGAATATTTATGACTATAATCTACGGACAGGACGGGGGTTAGCGTTCTGAAGCAAACGTGAACCGCATCCACTAAAGCAAAGATGTTCAGACATCTCACTCTCAAATGTGCAAAAATCTCCTTGTGATGGTCCAGATATAATGGGCGACGAAATTATTGACTCTCAGCTTTATTCGCTCTGTTGCTGTAATAACGAAAATTTGTACGTTTTGCACGGGTCTAACAAGCTAGAATACGCTATGCTATGGTGAAATTACTCTGACAACTGGCATAACACGAATTCCTGATTGACAGGCACATCAGGAAAGAATGCGGTCTCTGTCTATGCTTCACTAGAGGTGCATTATGACGCAACAAAAATACTGACAAGAGAATGGTTTCACTGACTTCTTTTAGCATGCATTAAAAGATCGCTGACGCCGGTCAACACAATTATAAACAGAAAATAGGCAACTTTTTTATTACGATAGATGCACTGGTTAGCTTTTTTTTCTGCTTCTCTTACTTTTTCAGCCGTTCAGCGAGGTGGTTCTCAGTAACTACAAGCGCTATGGTCGTCTTTATGGGTAAGTGGACAAGCTCCTCCCCATCCGCCAACCGTGTTTGCGTTGTTCAGCTATGCATTCTCGCACTGCTCGCGGAGAACAACTTGCGTCTCTCGAGCCTCACCGGTGGCTGCTCTTGAAAAGGTCACCTTGCGGTGCTGTGGCGCAGCGGTTAAGCGACGCGCCACTGCACCGGTAGTGGTATGAGGACTCGCCGCGATCGAACTATGTTACACATTTTGTGTAACATAGTTGCGCATTCAGAATTGAAATAGACTGGAGAGTGAAACGCTATGAAGTTGGAATATTGATTGACAAGTGAAAGAAGAATGCTATCGCATGTTCTCCACATCATTTCAATTGAGCACTCTAATTTTTTTTTTTCGAGGAATTGCAACGGGTCACCTCTATTTTGTGCTGCGTAACTGAAAATAACTTGCTTTATTTAATGCTGTCGTCTCTGCGTTGACGCCAGGTAGCAATCATTTGCTTGAAGGATTCACCTTTGTTTTCTGTCTAAGCGCAAATGACTTGATTTATTTAATACTGCCTCTCTACGTCGACACCGGGTATTCATCATATACCTGAAGGATTTAGTCGAAGACCGCGCCAAAAATATGATTTTGAGTAAGCTTATGATAACATGATATGAATGGCGGAAAAGAAAAGGACCTTGTCTAAATGAAGAGCTTCTACGCCACCCACTTGTAGTTGTGAAAGTGTTGTAGACTATGAGATGCAGAGAGTTGTTTCTTAACAGCAGTGAAGCTAGCTCTGCAGAGTAACGCGACTGAGTCATTTATCAGCAATTCGTAGCCTGGGCAGCAATGATCAAGGTACGAAAAATGCTTTTTTGTTCATACAAGATAAAACAAATTGTCTTTTCACAGGTCCTACCAAGGCACCGTGCCAACACTTGTGGTGGCAGACCCAGAGATACTACGTGACATCTTCGTCACAAAATTCCATAACTTCTCCGATAGATCGGTAAGAGCAAAGGGAAAGAAGCCAAGGGCTGATCTCACTTGTACGTTTTACGGGACTCTCTACTGACTCTATTCAAGCCTGCCTGAATGGATGTGATCCATGTCTCGGTTTTACTGACCAGGATGTAATGAAAAACAGGAAAAAATATTTGGCAATTAGATACAAAAAAGCAAGAACGGAGCAGTCATTCCCTGTCATTTTGAGGGTTTCTCATTTGAGCCTCTTCAATGGCTTTGTTATCACTACAGGCGTCGCAACATATCGGGAGTGACGTTTGGAAAAAGTCCATCCTAAACCTCTCCGGTGACGAGTGGAGGAAAGCCAGGAACGTTTTCACTCCTGCACTCACCACTGTCCGGCTAAGAACGGTAAGTAATATATTTAACAGGCAGCTCTCTAGTAATTGTTTCATATGCAACGCATTCAGCATCGGCACCCCATTGGCTTTACGCTCCACACAGCTCAATGATTTTGGATAAGTAAGCTTATTGTGTTTGTAATGCTATTTCTTTGTTTTTTTGTGGTTTTGTATTTAAACGAGCGACGCGGAAACGTGGAGGCTAACGAAAAGGGTTCAGCTTAAGTTAAGGGCAACGAAGCCAGCCATGAAAAAAAAAAAAAAGACTGGTGTAACTTTAAGAGACCGGAAGCGGGCAGACTGGGTGAGGGAACAAACGCGGGTTATTGACATCCTAGTCGAAATCAAGAGGAATAAATGGGCTTGGGCAGAGCATGTAATGTGAAGGCGAGATAACGGAGTGGATTCCAAGAGAAAGTAAGCGTAGCAGGGGGCGGCAGAAGGTTAGGTGGGCGGATGAGATTAAGAAGTTTGCGGGCATAACGTGAAAGCAGCTGGCAAAGGACAGGGTTAATTGGAGAGACATGGGAGAAGCCTTTGCCCTGCAGTGGGTGTAGTCAGGCTGATAATGATGATGATGATGATAATGATCATCATCACCATCCGCTTAACGGCTGTCCCGAATACAAGACATGCGCATTAGAAGACGGCGAATGTGCTGCATCTGAATAACAAGTTGACGGTAGCCTTACAGTAAAGAATATAATCAAACCAATTCCTTTATTTACGCAAACTGGAAGAAATACCAACATGACAAGCAATTGCGTAACATATAGTCACAAAAATATATGAAGGTAGCCATACCGCAAGGAAGAAAATAACACAAAATGTAGGTGTTATGAACGCTTGAATGTAGGGTAACATGAAAAACAATTACGGTGAATATGAACTCAGGTTGAAGGCAACCGTACCGTAAGGAAAGAAAAAAAACAATTTCATTTATTGCCTCAACTGGAACATAGCACAACATGGCAAAAAATTACACTGCTTATCGTCACAAGCTGAAAGTGGTCATACCGCAGGAGTGTAGAAAACACCAATTCCAGTTGTTATGTTAACAAAAAAAAGGGTAACATGAAAAACAATTATAGTCGTTATGCTCATTACAAGCTGATGGTAGCCGTACCGGAAGGAAGAAAACCGCACCGATTATAGCAATTACGTAAGCTAATATCTAGGATATCAATAAAAACAATTACGGTTGATATGGCCACATATTAAAGGTAGTCGTAGTGTAAGGAAGGAAAAAACCCAATTCCAGTAATTACTTAAACTAGAGTATTGGATAACATGGCAAACGATTACAGCGCATAGGATGAAAAATGAAATGTAACCGTACCGCAAGGACGAAAACACCGATTCCAGTTATTACACAAAATATAATATACTTTAACATGACAAAAATTTCTGGCGCATAAAATTACGAAACATTGCTTCGGAGCAGCATGACGGGAAAATGCAAGCAGAAGTGATTCAGGTTGGTAATCTGAACTTCGTCTTCGTTGAAGTGGTTGATTATCGCCGGAATGCAAGCTGTGCTGGAAGACGTCGTTTTGCCAACAGATGCGCTAAGTGCTCATCAAAGCCATACAAGGTACGAGAACTGTTATGTCATTCACCGGGATTCCAATTTCAACCGGTGAAATATTGAGGTTAACGAGAATAGAAAACTGGGCAAGTTGGAATGGATTCACCTTTAAGCAGCGCGAAACACAAGACGTAGTGGAAGAAAAAAAGAGACAACACGAGCGCTAACAACTGAATTTTTGTTTCTAGAAGGGTTTATTATATAGGCACCAGAACCATAGTGCCTTTATAACTGGTTCTGTACCTATGTAACTGGTTCTGGTGCCTATATCACAAACCCTTCTAGAAATAAAAATTCTGTTGTTAGATAGCGCTCGTGTTGCCTCTTGTTTCTTCCACTACGCCCTGTGTTTCGCGCTGCTTAAAGATGAAATATTTGCGTATTAACCTGCCCATTTCAGATCGTGATCAAGATCAAGACCGTTGCTGAGAGGCTAGCAACTCTTATCGTGGACGCAGCTTCCAAAAACAAGCCTGTGAACTTCGGCGAGTGAGTTACCAGAGTTACTCAACGCATGCGCTGTGCGGTAGAGCTCGAATGTTGGTCTCTGTATGTCGCCCCAGATACTCCCTGCAGCGTATAATGGCCCACGTTCTCACAGTTGTAGGCACTTATACTGTCGTAAGAAATGCTTGTGATTGGCCAGTGTCTGAGCCTTCATGTTGCAGGCTGCCGTAACCGGTAAACGCACAGACCAAGCTTGAAAATCCCCACAACGTAAAGTTAAGGTTAACGCTTTGATATCAGGGGTCTTATTTTGCAGTCACTCCTTATCTTATTGTTTCTGTACTGTCTTCTTAGTACCTTCCACCTGTGATGTCAAAGTGATAGCTGGCAAGAAATGCCAGTAAGCAGGCCTGACATCAAATGCGGGGTTGAGCAATGGCAAAGAGAGGCAATATCCAGAATACAGATCGTTAATTAACGAATGTGAACAATTTCTCCAAAACATTTGACACTATGGAACTGGCTTTAAAATTAAGACAACGGTGTGTAGAAACAGAGTGGTGTTGGTCGAGCTTAAAATGAAAAAAAAAATTAAACTGCTCAGCTTATTTCTTTTTCTGTTCATACTCGGGACACAGCTTTTCTACAAACAAATCTAGCGCCCGCGGAAGAGACGTCGTGTAATAAAAGACGAAAAAACTCTGTTCCAGGCTTGTCCACCACACGGCGCTGGACATTACGGCTGCTCTGAACTACAGCATTGATTTGGACAGCAGGAATGAACCAAACCACGCCCTAATTAAGTGTCTTGATGGCATATTCATGACTGCTGCCGGATGGAAGGTACTGATGTTATGTAAGTTATAACTTGGTATTTCAGTGCGGCACTCCTTTCGCAATCATTATCTCACATGCTTTTACTAACTTTTACTTTTCTATACTCCCTCCTGTTGCCCATATGCCAGTTCAAGAAGGCCTGCAAGATTTTCTTTGAGATGAAGGCGCAACTTTTCGGTGCGCGGCTGATAGTAAATGAAAAGGTGTCTGAACACTTAAATGGTGTTTCCCAATAGATATAAAATCACTCGGGTTGCATGAATCAAGGCAAACTCGATTTTGCCTGAACAAGAAAAGCAATTAATGTGCATCATAGGAAGATCCATCTTCCTATAAACCACACTAGTTATGGCCGGAAAACGCTAGGTTTTTGAGAAATCGTTTATAGAATGCTCTTGAATATACCGATCCATTCTTACCCACACTTCACGCCTTTCAAAAGCAATTAAATCTCTCTCCGCTCAGTTCGCTCTAGCTTATATCCTTTAGTGTGTTGTAGTTTATAGTTCGTAGTCTAAAAACAACAAGTGTTTAGATATTGTTTTTAGCAGTGCGCATTGGCTTCGGCTATAATACATTATTTGCCAAGAAACGGCGTTATATTTTGTTTTGTCCACATAGCATGCCCTTTTACGTTAGTTAGGATCCTTTAACAATTTTGTTGGGTCTCTTTGTGTGTGTGTCTTTATTATCGCACACTATCGAACATAAATAAACTCTCTAAACTGTCAAACAATTTATGAACCTGAAAGATATTTGACCATTCCAGGAAGGCGTTTTAACACAGCTGCTATTAGGAGGTTACATGTTACTTTTTTTTCGGAGCAACTAATTGCAGGATTGGTCGTGCCCAACTCTTCGTTCCGAACGTACGCTTGTAGTGTTCGATGGAAAGATTCTATGCACGAAGAAAACGATAATGGTACTTATAAAATAAGGTGACGCAGAACATCTTGCACTGCATGCTATTAACGTGAAAGTAACAAAAAAGTTTGCTTTTTGATGCTCTTCCCTCAGTCCTCATGCCGAATGTCTACAAGGTGTTGCAACCCGATTACCCGACAGAAGCGAGCACGGATGTATTCAAAGCTTTTGTTTCGCACTTGATAGAAGAGAGAAAGGCACAAAATAAGGCAAGTAATCAGAAAATGTGCAGTATTATATGCAATGCTAGATCAATGAGCGAAGTTCAGCATGGTTTTTGGGTGCGAATATATAGTCGACGGCTTCAGCACATATTGAAATTTAGACCTGACCTGATTCTGCGGCACTCTCTGTATTAAATAAAACAGAAGCGAATTGAGAGAATAGGGTGCTTTATACGTTATCTGTATATTCAAACAGGCGCAAGGTTTACAAGACGCTGTTTAATTCCAGTTAAACTATCTGCTTCTCACATATGCCCGTCAGTCAACCTCTTAAAATACTTTATCAAAACATCGAATGCTCCAAGAACCCAAGGAAAGTAAATTTGCCATTAGACACTTCTTTAGCCTTAAAAACTAGATGTCATGAGAACACGCGAAAAAGACCGGCTTCTGTTGCTGTTTGGCAATAATTTCAGTGCAGTTTGTTGTGTACATTTTAACTTGTCGACTTTCAGGAAGAAGACGACTTCCTGCAAGTGTTCATGAACGCGGACTACGACTGGGAGGAAGCCGGAGACAAGAGGTCAAATAATACCGAAAAGAAAAGTAAGGTTTGAAAATATTGGGAGCCTCTGGTTCTTTGTGGGTGCATATCATGGTGTTGCACTACATGATTGTACACAAACCGCTCTCTATCAAGCAGATCACCTTCCCTCCGATTTTCGTTACCTTAATGACGCATACGGCGGTAACATTATGTACAGACTTGGCCAAAAGTCTTAAGGCCACAGCGTTCAGCCGAATGCTCCGTGCAGCGATAATTCAAAACACAAGTCAAGCAAGAAGCTTCTCTACCGCAAGAAGAAACCTTCCGATAGCATTTAAACATCATTCTGTCTTTAATAGTGCTGTAATGACTCTGTTATGCGGCTGAAGCAAAAAGCCTTCGGCCTTAAAACTTTTGACCAAGACTGTACATCTGTGGAATATTGAATAAGAAAACTAGGTGGCAGCGGTGGCTTCGAAATAAGGTTCTGCTTGTCGGAAGACTCAGACACAACACAATTTCAAGTGGCATTGTTGAGAGACCTTCCTATCATTTGTCCAGGGAAACATGCAAACGTCGCCGTGACAAAGTGTCAGTGTCAATGCTCGTCTAAACATGTTTCCAGGGATGTCGCTGGATGAGATAACTGCCCAGGGTATAGTCTCCTTTGTTGGCGGCGTGGAGAGTACCACCACAAACGTTGCTGTCACCACCTACTACTTGGCTCTCAATCCCGAATGCCAAGAAAGAGCAATTGCCGAAGTGGACAAGGCACTTTCCGAGGTACCTAAGAAATATACAACTGCTGTCGGATGTGAAAAATATTTTACGACAGAAATTATGAGCCAATTGCGAAATAAAAGCCCGTTTCGAAGCTACGAGCAGTGACCAGTGCGCATCAGGAAGAAATGATCAAAGAACGGGTAATTTTTTTTCGCGCCTAGACTGGTTATATTTTTGAACAAAATATTTAGTTTTCTCACAGTTTCTAGTAAGCCTACCGCAAACAAGCAATGTTTCAGGAAGCTGTTGTGTAAGCCTATTGCGCTTTATTTCATGTTTGCGTGAATTTAATATTCTTACCTAGTCGAATAACGCAACCAAAATTTTCTGTCGTAACAAAAGATTTTCTCTTTTTTTTTGCCCATGATCTTGTCGTAACACCGATTTTTTTTTCCCAACACGATTTTGAGTAGTCACTAAAGAAAAGCACTACAAAAGTTGACACTGCGGAAATATACCCTATCAAACTGCAGTATTACAGAAGAATGCTGCTAAAAACCAGAAAAATCTGGTGTTACGACAAAACGATTGATCGTATTTTTGATACGACTCTGTCGTATTTTTCGACTGTGTAGGTGGAAACATGAACCCGGTGGAGTCGCTGTAGAAGTCAACAGTGAGCATATGCACCTGTGATTAGAGTGTCATGCGTTAACATAACTCCGTACTTTACCGCTAACGCATTCATTCGCTTTACTTAAATTACCCACGGAGGAAGACTATAGTCTTCCTCCGTGAAATTACCTTACCGCGCCTATTAAAATCGTCCAGCTTGAACGATGGGACGAAATGTCCCATTCTGAGTAATTCGGGACGCTTCTGGACAGCTAACGCTATTCATTACGCTGCATAAAGAGTGTACTTCAAATAAGTGTAATTCTATAGACTTTGGCTTACAGACAGTCTATAGATACTCATCTGTGGACAAAAAAAAAAATATGCCGCCACAGTCTCGAAAACGTTGAAGAAACGAGCTTTAGCTCTTTGGTAGCGCCATCTATCGTCTATGAGATGAATTACCATGTGATTAGGCTGCTTTTTCATACCTCACGGCGAGCGGGCACATACCGCCTTCAGGTCGGATATTTTTGACCAATTTGTGCAAAAAAAGCTTTTCGACTCTTTGTAGAGCAATTTTTCCTTCCCTCAAGGCAGCAGATGCCCGGTCGCCATGAGGTATGAAATGGTTTATGCGGATTTAACGTCCCAAAGCGACTCAGGCTATGAGGGACACCGTAGTGGAGGGCTCCGGAAATTTCGACCACCTGGGGTTCTTTAACGTGCACTGACATCGCACAGTACATGGGCCTCTAGAATTTCGCCGCCATCGAAACTCGTCCTCCGCGGCCGTGATCGAACACACGTCTTTCGGGTCAGCATCGAGCGCCATAACCACTGAGCCACCGCGGTGGCTCCCTGAGGTATGAAATTGTCAGCTACCGAGTGCTGACGTCATGGCCGCCATATTAAGCCTGACCATAACTAAATATTAACCGAATTAGACAATATTGGTGTCTAACATGTTCTACTCATCGAGTCCGTTACGAATATGCCATTAGTTATATCATAACGTCATCGGCCAATTTATAATAAGCAATTAAATTTAAGCCAAACCGTAACTAATATTAACATCATTAGTTGATATTGGTGTCTAACGTGTTCTACTCATCTAGAGGATTCCAGATATCTAATTCGATTTATGGTGATCTCATTAATTACTATGTTATAATCAATTAAAAAGAGTCACGTGACTGGATAATAATGGCGTCACAAAATCAGTGACCTCACCAATCAATCACCAATTCAATATACTAATGACGTCACCAGTCAATCACCAATTGGGTTGCTGCATCGATTTACTGTGGGGGCCGCCATCTTGAATTTCTCGGACTTGGAAAATTGCAGGCCGAAGGGATGTGGTAGCCGACCCCAAGAAATCGGGAAACGTGATGAGTAAGAGCTCACGCTCTTAAAATTGACATGTTTATAAACTTTGGCCTACAGATTATCTAAAAACAAAAGTAAATTAGAGGTGTTGTCGAATGTAGTCTACATATTGTCTGTATACAGAAGTAAATGTCTAAATAATGAAAAAAGAGCCTATAAATGTCTATAGAGAATCTATAGACCATTTTTATAAGCGCGAACTGAACAATCGCGCCGCCCAAGCTTGGCTTCTCTGCTCGCACTGACCCTGCATAGATTCCCATTCTTCTTTTCTTAATTGAGACAGCGTTGTCTGTTCCTGCCAACCCGGACTACAGACAGGTGTCCCTCTGCAGCTTTCGTTTCGCCGTTTCCGAGGAGATTCAGTGTTTTTAAGGCCCCTCTGAAGGTACCCGGCATGTTTTAAATCAATACGTGCCACCAGCAGTGTAGCGGGCACAGTTATCAGCAAGGCGGCGCGGGGTGAACCTTGGCCCTGCGCTGCGGAGCAGTCAAAGTAATGTATTGCGTGCAACCATTTGATTTTTCTTGCGCTCACCTCATAGTATACATGAAGAGTTCTGAAACTTGAAGTTATCATTTTTGGCATAACAAACGCAGAACGCATACTCAGTATTTTTTATTCTCCTATTTTCCGGTTGGATGTGTTTAATATTTTGTGGCTTTTTGTGAAGGCGTCTCTAAATTTGCCGCAGAAATATTTTTTTTTGTAAGCAGCATATGTTTTTTCTTTGTATTATTGAAAAGTGAAGGGTATTTGAATCACTAGGATGTGTTCTAATAAACAAAAATAATTTGATTCATAATAAAAGTTTATTAACACCATTCCCAAATTGGCTGTCTTTCCAACAAAAGAGTTAAGTGGCCCTAACGTTTCACTGATTGGAACTGCTTATCGATCTTAAAGCAATGTAATAAATTACATTCAATCAGAACGACTTAGCTTGAAATTGGTAGCAGATTGGTTTTGAGAAAAATCCAGCCCGTGTTTCTGTATTGCCCGCAGGGAGTATTCGAGTACTAAAAAAAACCGTGAAACTGAATGAACGCACATTTATAGAAGAGTACTCTCCTACTTACTCTATAATGCGTTTGTTCCCTTAATAAAACAAAGATAATCCAGACTAGAGGCCAACCAGAGCCCATACATGACATTTTTCACGAAAGTTCTAGTCCGCTGAAGGCGGTTAAAATCCATACAGTTTAGGCTTAAGCTTGAATTCTTAACGTCAAAAGACTACCGGGTGAAAAAGTCTTGCGTAGGTTGGGTAAAGCAATAATAATAATAATAATTGGTTTTTTGGGGAAAGGAAATGGCGCAGTATCTGTCTCATATATCGTTGGACACCTGAACCGCGCCGTAAGGGAAGGGATAAGAGAGGGAGTGAAAGAAGTAAGGAAGAATTAGGTGCCGTAGTGGAGGGCTCCGGAATAATTTCGACCACCTGGGGATCTTTAACGTGCACTGACATCGCACAGCACACGGGCGCCTTAGCGTTTTGCCTCCATAAAAACGCAGCCGCCGCGGTCGGGTTCGAACCCGGGAACTCCGGATCAGTAGTCGAGCGCCCTCAAACCGAAAAGACAGCAGTAGCTTACTCTCAATCGCTCACGCGGTGATTCAAAAGTAATGCCAATTTTTCATTTCTCCCTCTTTCAGGGTGACATCACGTACGATGCTCTACAAGAGATGCCGTACATTGACGCTTGCATCAAAGAGGGCCTTCGCCTCTGCACACCCGACTCTACGTGAGAACAGCATAAACGTTATTCCGCGTTGTTTTTGGAGCTCGCTGAATTCGCTGTTTTGTGTTTTCAATATGTGTGAGCAGTACGCTTTGTGACAACATCGGCTCGATCGAATCTGTGGAACATATCCTGCTTGAGTGCCCTGCATATGCTGACGAGCGTGCGTACTATGAGCAGTGCTTGGAAAAGCTCTCCCCAGTGCTTCTAACAATGGACAGTGTTTTAGGACCCTTAGCTTGCCCTAGCCAACTAGGGCATGCAATGAATATATTGTAACGTGCTTCCACAGAACCTCGACGGAAGAAGCAGAAGATGAAGGACTGACCCGCGGAGAAAGAGGAAGAAAAGGAGAGAGCTGAAGGACGCTGCTAGGCTTCCTGCTTCCATCCTGCTTCGACCGGTCCCCTCTTTGAATAAACCCCCGTGCGTGCAAAGCACGTAACAGGTTGGTGAGAGGTGCCGGGTATCGACCACGGAGCATTCCATCTACCGAAGGAGCCGTAGACTCGCAGGCTTCCCACCACTGCCATCGGACATGCCTGGAGACGACAATGCTGAGCAACCCGGGCTATCCACAGCGAACAACTGGCCACATTATCGAGAGCCCCGCACATTTTTTGGAAAACCTGAAGAGGACGTTGACGAGTGGCTGAAACACTACGAGCGGGTGAGCAAATACAATCGATGGAACGCTGCTACTAAACTGGCTAACGTTGTGTTTTTCCTTGCCGCCACTGCCCTTGACTGGTTCGACAATCATGAGGATACACTGAGTTCATGGGCTACCTTTACGACCGAGATAAAGAAAAATTTTGGGGATGAATCGGCAAAGAAGAAGCGTGCGGAACAGACATTGCTTCACCGCGCGCAAGTACCCGGAGAAACTTGCACGGCATACATCGAAGCCATCTTAAAGTTATGCAAGCTAGTTAACTCCAGAATGCTTGAAGAAGACAAAGTCGGCCACCTTCTAAAAGGAATTGCGGAAGATGTTTACAATTTCCTGATTAGCAAAGAGAGCCTGAGCACCACCACTGACGTTATAGAACATTGCAGAACATTTGAAGCTCTTAAGCTGCATCGAATCACCCCTAAATTCGGAAGATTGGCCAATGTCACCTCTATAGCCAGTGTTGAAGCCAGTCCTCCAAATTCTATGGCTGATATGATTCGAGAGATTGTGCGCGAGGAATTGTCCAGATCCCGGGATACCTTCTGCCACACACAAAATCTGCGGCACAGTTCTGCACCGGAGGAAGATGTTGCCGCCCTGTCGACTCCGTGGGCTCCACCCAACGGCACTTTGCCCATGGACGATCGGAACATTGCCCAACGTTATCGCCACCAGCCGACAGAAAGGAGGCCCACCTACCCAGAAGACGTGGTTCGTCAGCAGCGAGATCCTGGCTTCAGCCAACGTCGCGACTTTGTTCGCCAGGACTCTTATGGCGGTCGCTGGCGCTCTCAACCTTTGTGCTACCGGTGTGGCATTGCAGGGCATATCGCTAGATATTGCCGCCATCGTTTCCCAACTTCTCAAGACTGCCAACCCCCGGCGAATACTTACGGGCAACTGCACACCGCGCAGCAGAGACCCCCAACGTCCGCTTGGGACCCGTACCGTCCGAGCAATTTGCGGAGTTCATCACCCGCATCTGACCGCAGTGTGACGCCGCCACCTCAGCGCCAACGGCGGTCACCTTCTCCTCGACGTCGTGCATCCCCTCCGCCTCCGGGAAACTAGGAGGCGCGGCCGATGGAGGTGAGGCCGCCGGCGAGTCGATGACGTCCAATCTACCTCTGCCCGTGTTTATGTTGAAGAACAAACTGGAAGTGTTTATTGATGGTGTGAAAACAATGGCTCTTGTGGACACTGGTGCTACCGTATCCGTTATGAGTTTGAGGTTTAAGAATCGTTTAGGTAGGAAAGTGATGTTTAGTGGTGACCGTGCAGCGTTATTCCGTGGTGTCGGTGGTGAACCTTTGGTTCCACTTGGTGTGTGTGCTTCGGATGTTGTTATTGGTGGTCTAACGTTTAGAACAGAATTCGCAGTGCTACCACGGTCAACGCATGATGTGATTCTTGGGATTGATTTTCTGCAAGAGTGTGGTGCAACTTTAGACTGTCGTACGGGAGAAGTTGCTTTGAATTCTTCGTTACTTTCAGCTCTTGTGGATAACTCGACACCGGATTTTGGAGCATTTGCGGTGGAAGAAGATACTATTGTACCAGCTTTCTCTGCAGCATTCGTGCGGGTTTCCTCTATTCACAATCAGTGCGAATCTTTTGAAGCTGTGGTAGAGCCTACGACACTCGCCTGCTCTAAGAAGAGTATCGTCGTGCCTCGTTGCGTCGTTCCCGTGGTGAGAGGCCGTACCGAGCTGTGGACAGTGAACCACTCTGAAGAGCCAGCTGTGTTGCCCCGGGGCCTCAAACTCGCCCGTTTCGAGGAAGGTGTGTCAGGTTTCGTCGCGGCGTTAACCAACTCTGTCAGTGAGCAGCACGTGAAAAGAGATATGGAGACCCAAGTTAAGGCTATGATTAATCAGGCTCTTTCCCCAACCGAGCGTCGCACTCTAGTGGAACTCCTTCTGAAACACGTGTTCGTGTTCGACTTTGCCAAAGACGATTCAACACCACCGCCTACCAGTCGTATTCATCACACGATCAACACCGGCTCCGCACCTCCTATACGCCAGAAGCCCTATCGAGTCTCAGCCACTGAACGTAAGTTAATAGATGACCAAGTTCAAGAGATGCTAAAGCGAGGCATAATTCGAGAATCCTCCAGTCCTTGGGCGGCTCCAGTTATCCTTGTTAAGAAAAAAGATGGCACATGGAGGTTCTGTGTTGACTACCGTCGCTTAAATACGGCCACGAAGAAGGACGTCTACCCGCTTCCACGTATAGATGACGCAATTGATTGTCTGCACTCCGCTTCATACTTTTCTTCTATTGATTTGAGATCCGGCTACTGGCAAATCCCCGTGCACGCTGCAGATAGGGAAAAAACGGCATTCATTACACCAGACGGACTTTACGAGTTCAACGTTATGCCTTTCGGATTATGTAATGCACCTGCAACATTCGAGCGGTTCATGGATACAATCCTGCGTGGCCTCAAGTGGCAAATTTGTTTATGTTATCTGGACGACGTTGTAATTTTTGGCAAAACGTTTAGTGAGCACAACCGCCGTCTGGGTATTGTGCTTGATTGCATGGAACGAGCTGGCCTTATCCTCAATTCCAAGAAATGTCATTTTGGGAACCGTGAAACAATTGTTCTTGGTCATTTAGTTGATAAAGAAGGTGTTCGACCAGATCCAAAGAAAATTGAAGCTGTCAAAAGTTTTACGGTGCCTCAATCAGTGAAAGAGCTGCAGAGTTTTTTAGGGCTCTGCTCGTACTTTCGACGCTTTATAGCTAGGTTTGCGGACATCGCTTACCCACTCACGTGTTTGCTGCATAAAGATGCACCGTTCAATTGGACCAGCGAATGTGACGCAGCTTTCCGGCATCTGAAATTTCTTTTGACCTCGGGCCCCATCCTACGCCACTTCTGCCCATCTGCACCAATTGAAGTGCACACTGATGCAAGTGGTATCGGTATCGGCGCTGTACTTATACAACGCCATGGTCACGATCAGCACGTGGTAGCATATGCCAGCCGTTCGTTGAGTAAGAGCGAAAGAAATTACACGGTTACTGAGCAAGAATGTCTCGCCGTTGTTTTCGCTGTACAGCGCTTCCGCTCCTATCTGTACGGGAATGCTTTCACCGTCGTGACCGACCACCACTCGCTTTGCTGGCTAGTGAGTCTTCGTGACCCCTGTGGCCGGCTTGCTCGATGGGCTTTGCGCCTACAAGAATTTAATTTCACTGTTGTGCATAAAAGCGGCTGTAAACACTCAGATGCCGATTGTCTTTCCCGTTTGCCGCTTCTAACGACTGAGGACGACGCAGACAACTTTGATGAATACTTGTCACTTTCACAAGCCTTCCCCGATCTTCAAGTTTTTCGAACTGAGCAACGCAAGGACCAAACATTAACCTCTTTGTTTGATGCCGCTCAAGATTCTGTAAAGAATACTTTTTGCATTCGCGACGGTTTGCTTTATAAGAAGAATTTCGCTTCTGGAGGAGCACGCATGCTTCTTGTCGTACCCGAAAGCCTACGCATCACAGTTCTTGAAATGATGCACGACGACGCCACGTCTGGGCACTTGGGAGTGACACGCACACTCCACCGCACACAACAACGATTTTACTGACCTAACATGCGTTCAACCATCCAGCACTATGTAGCCAGCTGTGTGCAATGCCAGCGCTTTAAGCTGCCGACTTCAAGTCCACCGGGCAAATTGCGGCCAATCACACCTCCAACAGCCCCGTTTGAGCAAGTTGGCATTGACCTCCTTGGACCTTTCCCACGATCCTCTAAAGGAAATCGATGGATTCTTGTGTGCGTAGACCACTTAACCCGTTATTGTGAGACAGCCGCGATACCAGTTGCTACTGCGTCTGAAGTATCTAACTTCTTACTTCGATTCGTCATTCTTCGGCACGGCCCTCCTGCAGTTCTCATTAGCGACCGTGGACGTCAATTTACAGCGGACGTTGTTGAAGAACTTCTCCGCCTCAGCAGCTGCAGTTTTCGCCACTCCACGCCATATCATCCCCAAACGAACGGTGTGGTAGAACGCACTAATCGTACGCTCACCACCATGCTTGCCATGTACGTCGCTGCAGATCATAAGGACTGGGATGGCGTACTCCCGTTCATCACTCATGCGTACAACACCGCGCAACATGAGACAACTGGCTACAGCCCCTTTTACTCGAATTTTTATTCGATTTTTAATCGAATTTGTCGCGTGATCACAACATCGTCAGCAAGTGAAGGTGCTTTTTTTTCGTTTCCTGTTCTTATTCTTTCTGGAATGTCAGCTCGCCGTAAAACTATCGGATATCATATGCAGCAAACATGCCATGCCATGGATGGAGAAAAATGTTCAAAGTCACCCACTGTTAAGTCCAGAAATCCTGGAAACTAAATTATTTGCGATTGCTTGCTGATGCACAGAAAATAAACGATCATATTGAAATCATTTGACCGGAAGTGCCATTAAAAGAACATGCATCGTAGGTCAGCTTTCTCAGTCGTCTGAAAATGAAGTTTGGCATTATTTCGCTAAACTGCATTTTCACATGACTGAGAAAGCTGACACAGTACCTACAATGCATGCTCTTTTAATCGCACTCCGGTCACATGACTTTAGTATGCTCATTTATTTTCTGAGCATCAACACGCAATCGCAAATAATTTTGTCTGCAGGTTTTCTCGTCTTAACAATCGGCGACATTGAACATTTTTCTCACATCCATAGCATGCTTGGCATTATTTCGCTACCCGCTGCGGTAGCTCAGTGGTTAGCGCGCGCGGCTACTCATTCGAAGAACCTGGGCTCGAACCCGACCGCGGCGGCCGCGTTTCGATGGAGGCGAAACGCAAAGGCGCCCGTGTGCTGTGCGATGTCAGTGCACGTTAAAGATACCCAGGTGGTCGAAATTATTCCGAAGACCTCCCCTACGGCACCTCTTTCTTCCTTTCTTCTTTCACTCCTTCCTTTATCCCTTCCCTTACGGCGCGGTTCAGGTGTCCAACGATATATGAGACAGATGCTGCGCCATTTCCTTTCCCCAAAAACCAATTTTCAATTTTAATTAGTTTGCTGCCAATGTCATTCAGCCGAGGCCTCCGAGTGCTGCTCATGAAGCGGATAAACGTGAATATCTCTTTTCTTTTATTTCTATATGTTTCGCAGGATGTTCCGGCTCTGCACTGAGGAAACCACAGTGGCCGGTATCCATTTCAAGCCCGGAATGTGTGTGGACATCCCTGTGCTGGCCATGCACCATGACCCCGACCACTTTCCCGATCCGGAGAAGTTCAACCCAGAGAGGTGCGCATGAGTGAACTTGCAAAGGAAGTACAAATAACAGCTTTCCCTTTATTCGCAGCGCCTTTACCTTACGACCTCATTTAGTGAATTCAGATCAAAACGGTTGTTCTGTGAGCGGAGGATGTCCCTAGAGATAGTAGCGAGCGACTCGGTAGCCGGAAAATGCTGCATGTCTGGGTGGAAATTTCGTAGTACCGGCTATTAGTTGCTAGTATACATCTCTAACGAATGTCAGAGTCAGCATCATTGGCGCGAGCGTGTGCAGTAAATTACAGCGCCGTATACAGTTACGTTTTAAAATTGAAAATGGCCTTGAACCACTGCTTGAGTATGGCAAGATAGCATGGCCAGCGAGCAAAGTGCGTCCTCACGAACATGCACGGCCACACAGCTCTCTTCATACCTTCCAGGAAACTATGCGTGCTCATCTCCGCTATGTCCTCCATGGGAAGAAGCACTTCCTACACCGTGTTCACCTAACTCACTGAAACTCTGGCTTTGGCCAAGCTGTGCAGCTCTTGCCCCTCCCTACTATTAATCAGCCACAGAAACTACTAACTCTGACCTTTTCCCTCTGGACACTTTCGCCTCTAAAGGTGAAGAAGTTTCTTGCAGGTGCGCATGCAAAGAGCCGCATGCATCATGCAGCGCTTTTACAAGCTACTCTCGCCTACTTAACCGATTAATATACGCAGCATACACACATTTTCACTGACGGTTCAACTTCTCAAGAAACTTCTTCTTGTGCCATTTATGTGCCCTCAACAAGCCATATCCTTTCTTACCGGCTGCAGCGGAAGACATCCTCTACGACAGCTGAGCTTCACAGCATTACAGGAGCTGTTTCCTATATCCTGCGACAAGCCCCCGACCGATGGGTTATCTTCACCGACCCAAAGCATCTCTGCACATCCTGTCCAGCCTGGTGAAGAAAAGCAATCATCAGCTCGTTTCCCATGACATCGGTTATCTACATCATTTGGCTGTTGCCACAGGCCACTGAATAGCATTTCAGTGAATACCAGCACACTGCGGCATTTTGGCTAATGAAAAAGCAGATCAAGCGGCCCGTAAAGGCCACCAACATCGGGGATGCATTCGGGCCTTCACAAAATCTCATGCGTCCAAACTGACTGAAAGATTTGCCCCAGAAGAAATGTATCGGCTCTGGAACTTGCCGTCACATCACTACCAATTTCTTTACTCAATCGACCCACATCTGAGATCAAGACTCCCACCCAGAATTCCTTGCCACCTGGCACTTTATCGCCGACTTCGCCTGAACGCTGCCTTTACAAACGGCTTGCGATACCGTTTCGGTCGAATGAACAGTCCGCTTTGTGACGACTCCGGCTTGATGTAATCTGTGGAAAATATCCAGCTTGAGCGTCCTGCATATGCTGACGTGCGTGCGTGCTATGGAAAAGCTCTCCCCGGTGCATCAAACAATGGGCAGTGTTTTAGGTCCCTTAGCCTGCCCTAGGCAACAGAGACAAGCAATGAACTTTTTTGTTTGCGCATTTAAAAGAAATCGGACATTTCGACAAGCTTTAATTTCATCTAGCATACCTCTTGATCACAAAATAGGATCGCGCTCAGCACATTTAATTGAACCAAAGCCTAAAGGAGACGCATAATGGAAGGCAATTGTTTGCGTGCCACATACCGGTCCAGAGCGGTAACTCAGCATTCATGCCATTTGTCAAGCACGTGGGAAAACATCCGGCTATTTAAAGCTGCCCAGTAAGAGCTAATTGGTTACCACAGCGGTGTTCAAGTCGTTGAGCATCCGTCTCGCATGCGGGAGGTGCAGGGTTCGATCCCCAGTGCCGCCGGGTACCCACCGGTGATACAATGGGTACAAGCCTTCCCTGGCCTGGTGCTCGGATTATTTAGGGTGAAATGCTTGGAAAATGGGCCTCTGGTCCCATCATGAATAGAAGAAAAAAACCTTGTGCCATGGCGCTCTTTGGCCACAGATTCCCTTGCGCTATAAAAAAACCATCATCATCATCAAGAGCTAACTGGTTTATGGTTTATGGGTGTTTAGCGTCCCGAAGTGACTCAGGCTATGAGCGACGCCGTAGTGAAGGGCTCCGGAAATTTCGACCGCCTGGGGTTCTTCAACGTGCACTGACATCGCACAGTACACGGGCCTCTAGAATTCCGCCTCCATCGAAATTCCACCGCCGCGGACGGGATCAAACCCGCGTCTTTCGGGTCAGCATCCGGCCGCCATACCCACTCAGCCAACGCGGCGGCCTCAAGAGCTAACTGTTGATGCAAACGCGTAATGTGGCGTTTCCATCCACTGTCCCTAGCTTGGGACATCAATGAGCAGGCAGGACTAGCTCATTGCCGAAACAGTTGATATTGCGCCTCTCGCGAGCCATTCATCCTAAATGACGGGTGAAAAGGCGGAATCACTTCCTTAAGATAAATACTATATGACTTTATCACTCAATCACAAGTAGATGGGCAAAACAAAGCGACTGTTTTTTTTTTATTTCTTTGACGTGAGAACCCGTGGCTGACACACTCCGTGCCTGTGAGTTGGCAATTGCACTATGCTAGTGTGTTTGGGCTGTGTCTGCGGTCTTCTTTGAAAACGCATTTTTTCTTTCTTGAGAGAATTTAAAACGCTCGTCCAAAAGCCAGATCATAATAGAGAGTATTTTGTAAGGCTTTCTGTCAGAAAGTCAAACGCTGTTAACAGAAAACGCGTGGCTGTAAAAAAAAGTGGTACTCCGAAATAAATAATTTTATCATCTAGGGATACGTGGTTTTTACGGAATGAGCACAACTAAGTGCATATAAGCACAAACCAACTAACCACCCGCAGTCATTTTGAAAGACTGAACAGAGAGACATAGACGAAGCCGGCCAAGTAGAAACTTTCTGCTCAAGTTTACTTGCTGACCTTTTGTCGACCATATAGTATGAGACGTCCCAACGTGAAGCACGTACCAGGTCACCTTTGCTGTGGCGCTCTCAAGTGCACTTTCTTCTAGACCATACGGGAACTAGAACGCCACGTGGCATGTGGGCCCTAGAGGGATGTGTACTAATGGGCGTTGCTTCGTGCGTGCCAAAGACGCGCGCTTTTCAAAACAGGAGCAAGATGGACCGAAATTATTCCACCACAGCACGGAGGTTAATCGCGTTTTCGACATTCTAAAGATTACTGTGCAAAATACGAACAGCCAGATACAAATTTCTAAAACAACTACCTGAAGTTAGTTCAACCGCTTACTAATTGCGATTATTTCTAGTATTCCTCTGCAGGAGAAGGCGCATTTATGCCTCAAAAGCCTTCTTTTTAATCAATGGTGGGCTTCCTTGAAACACCATGTATAATTGGTGCCACCGATAGAGGCCTTTGCCTTGATGTGGGCGTAACCCGTTTAATTATGACGATGATGATGGTGGTGGTGTTGGTGGCGATCGTAGTTACGATTGTTTAACGCTATCCTACAGGTTTCTGCCGGAGAACAAGGACAGTGTGCGGCCCTTCACGTACATCCCTTTCGGTGCCGGGCCGCGAAACTGAGTCGGCATGCGGCTGGGAATGGTTCAGGCAAAGACCATCCTCGTTTCACTTCTACGTCACGTCAGATTTGAGACCTGCCCGCAGACAATGGTAAGTGTCGAAAATTATGAATACGGGGCAAAAATGTTGCGGATCTCACTGCCGCAGTCATGGCGGTAACTTTGACAAGCATTTCTTTTTATAGTTAGTAACCTATATAAAAATTGAAAGGTGGTTGTTGGGGAAAGGAAAGGGTGCAGTATCTGAACCGCGCCGCAAAGAAAGGGATAAGGGAGGGACTGACAGAAGAAAGGAAAAAAGAGGTGCCGTAGTGGAGGGCTCCGAGATAATTTCGACCACCTGGGGATCTTTAACGTGCACTGACATCGCACAGCACACGGGCGCCTTTTCCGTTTCGCCTCCGTCGAAACGCGGCCGCCGCGGTAGGGTTCGGACCCGGGAACTCCGGATCAGTAGCCGAGCGCTCTAACCAATGAACCACCGTGGCGGGTCGATCAGTATTCCACGTTTCCACATTTCACGTTTCCACATCTCGGGTATTCGCAAAAACGTGTATACGTTCCTTGCAAGGGAGGCGAATGGTTCTATACATACCTGAAGGCGAGTTATAGTCTGTTTGAAGTCAGCTTGAAATCCACATATCCTGCGTACCTTACTTGTTAATGACACCTTAAAAACTTAAGACTTAAAAACTCGCCCTTAGGTTCACCGTGGACTTAGGGATGTTCACCTTAATGTGCCGCGAATAGATACTAAAACTACTTCACGCTTAAAATCTGTTAGACACTAGCCCCTGCGCGCGACCTTGGGTGTCATGATAGGATAATATGATATTAGCCAATAAATCTGCAAATAACGCAAACTCTATTGTGCGAACAGTTTTCGCAGTCCGGCTAGTGATCTCCAGTGCCTGCTGTGAGCAAAACACATCACCCCTTATGTTTGAAATTGGTGGGGCCCATCACGCGAGAAAATGCAAGTCTGATGCCCGTGCTACTCAAAACAGCTCATGCAAAATCAAGAATACTATAAGAATTCGGCTGGTAATACTAAAATAGTTTAGCTTTTTCGCACCTCCTGTTCTTGGCTCAAGTGACACCAAGCCCGTGCTATCGTCGCGGTCTGCCAGTCAGTGTTGTGGAAGATGAGAACGGAATGAATTGAAGGAACAGAATAGTCACAATATACCAGCCAAGGTAAAATTGGGGCGACTACTGCATGGGATGCGACAACAAAGCACGGTTTCCGCGGCTTTTCCTTTTTAGAGCCGTGAGAATTGGCAATACTGGGCGTACTTATTCGAATTCCCTGACTCAATTTGTTATGATAAATTAATTGAACCTTTTTGATTAGCGTTACTATATTAGAGCGTAATTGAAAATACCAAAGGAAAAAAAGTACATTTGGCCACAAAAATAATCAATTTGTCCCGTGATGACGCTGGTGTCTGTCCTGTAACGTTGTATTGTGGAAACGATTATATACTGGCCAGGCAAGTAGATGTGCAACAAGTTAAAGGAGCAGGTTCATAATGTTAAAGGGGCAATCAGCACCATCTCTGCATTCATTTCCAACTATGCGTGGCTGAGTCTAGGCGCAAAAAAAAAAGGGCATGCCTGTGTTAGAGCGAAGTTGTGTTGTCCCGTGTCACAAAAATCAGCAGGTATTAAAAATCATCCAGGAGTCGAGATAGCATGTGCAGATGCGTAAGCGTAGCAGTGCTCATACTATTGAAGAAAAGAACACATCTTTTTGGATCAATTCCTATCATATAATCGATGTTTATCATTTTGTTACAATTTTGTTGTGCTTTCATTTATATTTCTTGTTGGCCCTTCGTGCGTGTCCGTACACCGTACTTGGGCAAGAAATACACAATCGGAAGTTAGTGCCCCTTTGACAGTGTGCTTTTTATTGTTTATTCCTGGTGTTGCGCTCTTTTAGCAGCTACTGCCATAAGTGCTCTAAAACCAATGACAGTTGTAAAAGCTATAAATAGCTATACCAGCTCAGTTTTTTTTTGTATTCTATACTGTATAAATTTGAAACAACAGTGACAAACATTACTCATTACAGAGAATCAGAAGGACTTTATGTCCAACGTAATCTTTCCACATGAAGCATCTGTCCACTTATCTTGAAGAATCACCCACCTCACTGGCACAGAGTTTCAGAGCGAAAATTTGGTGTGTCATAGAGTCTCCGTGAGACAGCCGAAAGAATGTTGGACACAATCACAAGAACTTTATCATATGCACAGATAACACTTAGGTTATCTCATACGTCGACATCCATGTTCATTCATCCAGGAAGAAGGAAAATGTTCTCACCTGTATTAGACTCTTCGCAGTAATTTTCATGCAGATTATTTGAAAGGCAAGGTCCAATTTCCCGTACACTGATATCACCCGCCATTGCCCATTTATAATTTTTCAGCCGAGGAGTATCTAAGCGGCATGGTATATTTAGCTAAAGTCTTAATGATGCAAGAGCTTCGGGAAAGAATTACAGCTACCTTCGAAGCAATCGCACCAAACATTTGAGATAACCTGGCATGAAATCCAATTTCTAAAGAATATTGTCTACGAGAATGCTGTGGCGCATGTAGAAAATAATTTTCTCCTAAAAAGTGTGGGACCTAGAATCCACTTTTACAAACACTTATTTTTTTTCATGAATACCCTTTGTTTACGAATTAACAGTCCTGCATTTAAATACAGACCCCCCGTGTAAGCCATACGTTTCCCAGACATTTCGTCTGTCACAAAATACTACACACTTTTCTGATCTGAAGTGTCTGCCTGACTCCGGCTTTTATTAAGTGTCGCTCTTTCTGGAGATTCAGAATACTGTGACACGCCATTTACATAACCGAACCCACCTAAAATAGAAGATACTATGTCTTAATCCTATTTTCCGAGATCTGCCAGGAAATATCAAGCATGGTGACATTAAGAATGACATTCTAAAGCGATAGCAAAAATAATTCTCTGGATATTTACGAAACCGATGCAAATTTTCACTCATTTATTGCAGTTGCGAAAATTGTCTCGACCTAAAAATTACTGTTAACTTTAAAATATTCCAACCCTCTACAGATACTGCGGTGAAAATGTCGAATGTTAAGCCATTTGTCGAGTGGCTTTCTATACCCGGAACAAGGAAGACTGCGGCCGAGCACTAACGCCGTACCTTATTCAAGACTCCACGCCACTCTGTTGCCAGCTGCAAGTCCTCGTGGGTTAAACTACTTCCTGCTTGGAGAGGGGGCAGAAAACTACCCCTGCCATTAGTTTTCTCTCTCATATGTATTGCAAGTCATTGATCGTCACATCTCTTAAACCAATGTGTACTCGAATGAAAGAAATCGCACGAAATTATAACAGTATCTTATTTCAATATTGTTCAAAAGTGTGCCTTTGAAATGCAATTCCCATTTTTTAAGTGCCATGTAAAGTTGTAAACCGTGCTCATCGCATCTACTTCTCTTTTTTATTTGTTTACAGGTCCCGCTGAAGTTTAAGCCGTGCCAGCTTCTTCCAGACTTTGACGGCCCACTTTTTCTTCGCGCCGTGCTGCGTAAACCTTCGGCAAAATAAGACACTGTCTTACCTGACAAACCAGCACTTTCACCACGTTTATACTACGAAACAATGTGCAAGGAGTCGTAGTAGAGGTGACAAAATAAAGACAAAATATTTCTTTCCTTTCACGCTTCCAAAAAACGCAAAAGAAAAGCTCGGTGCAATAACGACTGATTTCATACCAGACGCTATATAAAAAAAGAAATCATGCGTCGACAGTACACACAGTTTAAATATTGGCTCCTTAGTCATTATCATCATCATAATCAGCCTGACTACACCAACTGAGGTCAAAGGCCTCTAGCATACATCTCCAGATATGCTGTGTCCATATAAGGACACAGCATACATGCTGAGTCCCTGTGTCTTTGCCTACCAACACTTCGTCATGACCCACCAAAAGGCCCAAATTGCTACTCTCCAATCAACCCTGTCCTTTGCCAGTTGCGGCCACCCTATCCCCACAAACTTGGTAGTCAACCCACCTCCAAACTTAAATTTCTGCCGCCCCCTGCTACGCTTGCCTTCTCTTAGAATCCACTCCGTCACCATTAAGGACCGTCGATTATCTTGCCTTCGTAGCACATGCCCTGCCCAAGCCAATTTCTTCCTCTTGATTTCGACTAGGATGTCATTAACCCGCGTTTGCTCTCTCACCCACTCTGCCCTCTTCCTGTCTTGTTACACCTATCATTTCCATTTTCGCAGCTCGTTGCGTTGTCCATAAGTTCAACCCTTTTCGTTATAGCCACCATTTTTCTGAACCACACGTGAGTACCGGTAAGATACAGCTGTTATATACTTTTCACTTGAGGTATATCGGTGAACTGCCATTCATGATCTGAGAGCACCTGTCAAATGTGCTCCACCCCATTCTTATTCTTCTAGTTATTTCCCTCTAAAGATCCGGATCAGCGGTCACTACCTTCCTTATGTAGACGTGTTCCCTAACCACTTCCAGCATCTCGCTACCAATTTTACACTGCTGTCCCCTTCCGAGACTGTTGAGCATTGGTTTGGTTTGCTGCGCATTAACTTTTAGACTGACCGTACTGCTTTGCCTGTCGAACTAATTGATCATGATTGCAGTTAATCTCACGAATGACTTGCAAGACCATGTCATCAGCGAATCACAGATTACTAAGGTATTCTTCATTAACTATCCCCAACTGTTCCCAATTCAGGCAAGTTTTACTCACTGTAGGCCAATATTATAATAAATTGGTTCTTTGGGGGAAAGGAAATGGCGCAGTATCTGTCCCATATATCGGCGGACACCTGAACCACGCCGTAAGGGAAGGGATAAAGGAGGGAGTGAAAGAAGAAAAGAAAGAGGTGCCGTAGTGGAGGGCTCCGGAATAATTTCGGCCACCTGAGGATCTTTAACGTGCACTGACATCGCACAGCACACGATATTGCCAATACTACAATACTGAAATTTGACCAATATTATAACCTAGACCTTTAAAAAATGATACACTCAAATTTAGTTCCGCTCAGAGCTAAGTGCAGTACCAAAAATTAAACCGGAATATAGGTTTTTTTTTTTCAGAAAACTTGTCGACGGCCACATAACCACAGGCCTTTGGGCGATGGAGCGTTCATGCGAAACCAGAAAAAAAAATATTAAAAGTTAAAAAATTCCCGCGTGAAAGGAAGAGAAAAATATTACGTGGACAAAACACTGCTTCCAACGCAAGAAATATTTCATCACACTTCTTACACTGGCCCAAGCTCGCCAGTAATCCCATTTATAGCCAGATAACTGAAGTTTGCAATTAAAGAAGCGTGTAGCTATTGACATGGTGTGCTTAATGATCAACAATGTTTTTTTTTTCTTTCTGAAAAAGTCACGAATCGCGCTCACTACAGCAGATGGCGTCAATAGACGCGGCGCATTCAGGGGGGAAACGTAAGAGGAGGAGAAAAATGCGGCATCTAGATGTTTGCCCATTTCCAAGCGGTATACCTTCCGAAAAACAGTCAAAAATATGGGACGCAACATTTTCCACACAACGACCAAACTGATATTTTTACCCAAAAGCCACAAGGGGTCAGGTTCAGTCAGATAATGACCGCGCATCAGGTCTCCACTGCAGGTCCTCTATACGGTAGCAAGAAAGTTTCATCCAAGCCTGGTTAAACAGCGGCCTGCCTTGTTTGGTTTGCAAGAACTAAGATTGGTAATAATTGCGGCTGGCGTTTAACTGCAGAAGCCACTCAGCGGGAGGGTAATGTGTTCAATATCACAACGCATCCCAAGGCAAATAAATTCGAGCAGACAAGTGGTGCTCTGTTGCATGGTACTGGACAAAATACTCTCCCAAATACGCAATGTTCCATAACCCCTATGCCAAGTGTTGTCCGATACCATAGCAGAGCAGAATTCATACAAATTTTATACCGAGCACATCATGAGCAAACTAACTGGCCGCCGCTATCACGCAGACCAGTACAACAAATTGTAGGTTAAGGTCGACAGAACACCTTGCCCGCAGCACTAGTATATCGCTCGTTAGACCACCATTACATTATTCAAAAGGGCAGAAAAATAAAGTGAGAGGGGAACTACTGAAAAAAAAACAATTAGTTCAACTTTTTCACACCCTTGGTTTGTAACTGCATGCGCGAAAGGAAAGATCTGCCTTGAAGTAAACGCAACTCAGTGAAACGTTAAAGCATAATAATATAGACGTCACAGCAATATCGGCGGTGGATTTCTAGACGAAATTAACAATGTAGACTTGATCACTGCAGTTACCGATACCATGGGATAGAAATGTTATCACAGTCAGAATCAAATGGGACCAGAAGGGGGAAGAAGATAGGTGAGTTAAGAACACATGTAGGGGCAAGACATTGGCGGCTCTGACGGTTTTGCAGCCGCAAGTTGGAGAATGTATAGACGCAATCGCGCGGTGCAAGAATAGAATGGATCCTTTCACCATGGTCCTCGTCAATTCCTACACTGGGGTCCTGGGCGGTCCTGGGTACGTCGACGGAACAAGGCATGCACGAGCCCCAGCTGGTTCCGCGAAAGTAAACCACTCGTGCGATAAGCTTCACATTGCAGTCCATAGATGGCAGGGCAATCGAGCAAACTAACCTGTTGAAAAGATTTCTCGCTTCGCACCCTCGCTTTTCTTTTTACTTTTTGTTTGTTGTGCATTACACAAAGACTGTCCGGAAGAAAAATAACGTGAACGTACAAAACATATCAGAAAGAAAGCGCCAAACAAGCCACCGACTATAGCGAAGCAAGGAAAGAAGCGCGTAAGGCGATTTTTGGGTAACCATGTCGGGGGTTTCATAACGCTAAATAGCTCCCAAGAAGAAGTTATCTTCATTTCTCCGCAGCTGTGCTCGCAAAAACAGCAGGAGTTGCGCGTTTATCCCCTTTACAATACGTGATACAAGGAAAAGATTCTAAAAAGTACCTTTCAGCACACGACATCGGGGGCGCTAATTGGCATAGCAGCCTTTTGCTCACGAGCACGTGTGACATATAATTGCCAAAAGCAAGGACGGAAGGCAAACCCATATGCTCTGACTCCCCGACTTGTTTACGAATGACTTGATGTCCTTGATGAACATGTGTCGGAGCAGGCCTGGATCAACAACCAAGCTTGGTGCGAGTGCCTGATATGACCTGTAATAAAAAGAAACACGATTCTTTGTTCAGCCCTGACTATCACCTGCAATCCACATAACAATGGCTGACAGCATCTGACCAGAACGCGGAAAGCTAGAAATTAAAATTGTTGGGTAACCATGTAGGGGGTTTCATAACGCTAAATAGTTCCCAAGAAGAAGTTATCTTCATTTCTCCGCAGATGTGCTCGCAAAAACAGCAGGAGTTACACGTTTATCCCCTTTACAATACGTGATACAAGGAAAAGATTCTAAAAAGTACCTTTCAGCACACGACATCGGAGGCGCTAATTGGCATAGCAGCCTTTTGCTCACGAGCACGTGTGACATATAATTGCCAAAAGCAAGGACGGAAGGCAAGCCCATATGCTCTGACTCCCCGACTTGTTTACGAATGACTTGATGTCCTTGATGAACATGTGTCGGAGCAGGCCTGGATCAACAACCAAGCTTGGTGCGAGTGCCTGATATGACCTGTAATAAAAAGAAACACGATTCTTTGTTCAGCCCTGACTATCACCTGCAATCCACATAACAATGGCTGACAGCATCTGACCAGAACGCGGAAAGCTAGAAATTAAAATTGTTGGGTAACCATGTAGGGGGTTTCATAACGCTAAATAGTTCCCAAGAAGAAGTTATCTTCATTTCTCCGCAGATGTGCTCGCAAAAACAGCAGGAGTTCCACGTTTATCCCCTTTACAATACGTGATACAACGAAAAGATTCTAAAAAGTACCTTTCAGCACACGACATCGGAGGCGCTAATTGGCATAGCAGTCTTTTGCTCACGAGCACGTGTGACATATAATTGCCATAAGCAAGGACGGAAGGCAAGCCCATATGCTCTGACTACCCGACTTGTTTACGAATGACTTCATGTCCTTGATGAACATGTGTCGGAGCAGGCCTGGATCAACAACCAAGCTTGGTGCGAGTGCCTGATATGACCTGTAATAAAAAGAAACATGATTCTTTGTTCAGCCCTGACTATCACCTGCAATCCACATAACAATGGCTGACAGCATCTGACCAGAACGCGGAAAGCTAGAAATTAAAATTCGGGCGAAAAAGTGGCCTATTTACAGAGATATGACATTTAAGCTTTGCACGTTCTCTGCTGCTTCAGCTTCCACTACTGGCCGAACCCTATCTCTTACGGCTTGCTGCTGTGTTTGGGCTAAGGCAGCTTATTTTCGATCTACAAGCTTTCACAACGATGTTTAAAATTGCTTACCGATACAAATATATGTTTGAGTCCTCTTTCTGGCGTACAAATTTTCCACAAGTACGACTGGTAAACATGGTGGTCTGGTGAAAATAGAGCTCGAACGCATCAATACGCTTTACATGGTCCTGCCTCGGTAAGTGACTTTGATTATTTCCCCTTCTTATGTGGCAGAAATGAAAAGAAAACTCGCGTACCAGTTAGCTGAGGGCATTAGATGCATGATATGAATTAGCAGACGAACAACTGAAGCTAGGTCCCGAAATATGAAAGACGGGTCCAGAATGCTCAGAATTATTTCAGTATTTGCAGAAAGAAAACCGACGTTGTTGTTCCAGGTTTCTGTATTAGCTCTTTGCTGCCATGGAAAGTGGACCATGGTTCACGCCAGCAAACCAGAAGTTGAGCTAATAAAAAATCTCCAATCTAAAAGCAGTGCGTGACTGACCCCACATCCTGATAGCTTCCCGAACCCAAGCTCTAGTGGAGTGCTTGGCTTGAAGCACTCTGGCACGGGTCGGCCCGGTATTGCACCGCCTCCGGGATCGGCGCGGGGCATATTAGCGCGGCGCGTCTTTTCTTTAACTCTTTACTCTCCTATCCTTTACCCCTCCTACTTTGAGCACGCGGCAGCGAGCGTGGCTCGGCTTGAGCCAGTAGGGAGGCCCGTGCACTTTCATTTTCCTTCTCCCTCTCAGAAACATCAGTCAGTCAAGCTTGAGTTTGTGCTCGCGATGCCAGCGCCGCAGTCCTTCCCTGGCGGCAGAATTCTGCGGCGTTGAATGAGCACGATGCTGCAGCGGCATTTTGACACCTCGTATTTGCGTGCTGCTCGTTATTTCCCTTTCCCCGTGCTGTTCTCGCCCGCCGAGCCCGTCTCTTCAAGGGCGCATACAGATGCCCGGCGATTACAGCGTGCGCCGATTATGTTCGTGGCTAGGAATTTTCAGCCATGACTGAAGCAGCGCCGCAGTTGCCGGAAGGCGGGCAAGCGTAGTGCGTGTGTCGTGGGTTTCACTTAGATGACTCATGCGCTTACAGGTGGGTGTGTTGTCAATTGAAGCTGTAACCTAGGAGCAATCGTTAAGGGTCGATGAATTATCCCCTTACAAAGATTTGTTTAGACAGTCTGTAGACTGTCCACACACTTCTGTCCATAGACTCTATAGACAATTCATATCGAACAGTCTATAGGCAATACAAATCCCATAGACAGTTTATAGACAATCTATAGTTTTATGGTCATACACTTTTAATAGACTTTTGTCTATAGACAGTCCATAGACTATGACTAGACAAAAATATCTATAGGAAGGCAATGGAGTCTATAAGAAGTCTATAGACCATTTTTATAAGGGTCGGGGAATTAAGGCAGGACGATTTAGTAGTGATCAGCAAACAACAGGTTTGTTTCGTCGCCTGCAGTGACAGGCGAAAACGACCGGCATGTCTTCTAAAATATAGACTTACTCGGTCCACCCCGCGTCAACTGCCAACGAGCACAACAACAGGCGAAGTTTATGGACGCCACTCCACACATAAACTAGCGCTCTATCCTACGGGCACACGCGGTATCAATGCGGCTCTGCACACTACGGCCAACATTGTACACCCCGGCGCGGCCGCGCAAAAGGAACCTGCGCAAGTTGTATTGGTGTCGCACCGAAGTACAGCAAAGCACTCTTTATTTCGACAGCCTGAGATTCAATAACACGCACCGACGTGGGCCCTCCATCCAAATCAATATGCAGCGAGAGTCGGCCCCGTGGGCTTGGATGCAACAGCCGAACGCTGAAGCGACTGAAACACGAAGCAAAGGAAAAAGTTAAAAGTAAGAGAAAAGTGTGACAAGCGCACACTGCGGAAGCGGGCAGAAGGAGCCGACCAAGTACAGCACGAAGGCGCGAAAAAAATGCAAACAGCAACGATGCCGCAATTTAATTCGAGCGAGGTGGTCTTCTATTTCAATTTTACTAGATAGCCGCCGCGGTGGCTGAGTGGTTATGGCGCTCGGCTGCTGACCCGAAAGACGCGGGTTCGATCCCGGTCGCGGCGGTCGAATTTCGATGGAGGCGAATTGCTAGAGGCCCGTATATATACTGTGCGATGTCAGTGCACGTTAAAGAACCCCAGGTGGTCGAAATTTCCGGACCCCTTCACTACTGCGTCCCGCATAGCCTGAGTCGCTTTGGGACGTTAAAAACCCCCTAAAACCAAACCAATTTGACTAGAGTGCACAGTACAGAAACGTGGAGGCTAACGAAAAGGGTTCAGCTAAATTTAAGGGCAACGCACCGAGCTACGCAAAGAAAAATAATAGGCGTAATTTTAAGAGATCGGAAGCGGGCAGAGTGGGTGAGGAAACAAGCGCGGTTTAATGACATCCTAGTCAAAATTGGAGGAAGAAATGGGCTTGCGCAGGGCATGTAATGCGAAAGGAAGATAACAGGTGGTCCTTAACGGCAACGGAGTGGATTCCATGAGAAGGCAAGCGTAGCATGGGGTGGCAGTAAGTTAGTTAGGCGGGCGGATAAGATTAAGAAGTTTGTGGGGACACGAGGGCCGAAGCTGGCAAAGGGTATTAATTGGAGAGACTTGGAAGGGGCCTTTGCTCTGCAGTGGGCGTTGTCATGATGATGACGCCGATGATACAGTACAATAGAAAATTTAGTTACCACAAGCAACATACACTGGAGTATGGGCAGATTAGGGGGGAAAGCTTGTAGGCCAAGTTTCCATTCGTAAGCCATGTGGTCATCCAATGGCGAATAATAATAATAATTGGTTTTTTGGGGAAAGGAAATGGCGCAGTATCTGTCTCATATATCTTTGGACACCTGAACCGCGCCGTAAGGGAAGGGATATAGGAGGGAGTGAAAGAAGAAAGGAAGAATAGGTGCCGTAGTGGAGGGCTCCGGAATAATTTCGACCACCTGGGGATCTTTAACGTGCACTGACATCGCACAGCACAAGGGCGCCTTAGCGTTTTGCCTCCATAAAAACGCAGCCGCCGCGGTCGGGTTCGAGCCCGGGAACTCCAGCTCAGTAGACGAGCGCCTTAACCACTGAGCTACCGCGGCGGGTATAATAACTGAATAATAATTGGTTTTTGGGGAAAGGAAATGGCGCAGTATCTGTCTCATATATCTTTGGACACCTGAACCGCGCCGTAAGGGAAGGGATATAGGAGGGAGTGAAAGAAGAAAGGAAGAATAGGTGCCGTAGTGTAGGGCTCCGGAATAATTTCGACCACCTGGGGATCTTTAACGTGCACTGACATCGCACAGCACAAGGGCGCCTTAGCGTTTTGCCTCCATAAAAACGCAGCCGCCGCGGTCGGGTTCGAGCCCGGGAACTCCGGATCAGTAGTCGAACGCCTAACCACTGAGCCACCGCGGCGGGGCTTCCAATGGCGACACAGAGATGGGCTTAACGGTTATATCGCAGTTTTGCGCGGTTTTCATAATATCGTCCGCTCACGGGCCACCATAAGCTGCCCTTACCTACGTTTGCTTTTTGACAGTTCCTGCTCAGATAAACGAGCTATTTAGATCCACACGGGAGCATAAACATAGTTTTGCCTTCAATTAGACTATTCAGCACGCGACGGTGTGAAAAAGAACGCGAGGAAAGCGCCACAGAACATGTGAAACGTCTACTGCTGAGGAGCTAGTCGGTCGGCTCCACCGAACGGCCCGGCCGTGTATGCGGACTCGCTTAATGAAAGCGTTGTTCGCCGGCGCCCACAGAGCCCTCCTGCGAGAGCGTTGTCGTCTACAGCTCTCCGTACGATATCAAAATTGGCGGCTGCTTTCACAGTATTCCACAGCGAGCAAATAGCGCCCCTTGATTTACTGGCGGTCGCTGAAGCGGCACTTTGGTGTCAGCAAAATTCCTGGATGCGCAAATAGTTGCTTTGGTGGGAGCTATTTTGGGTATCTATATTTATTTATTTAGTTACGCGTGTTTAGGTACTCGCATTTTACAATATTTGCTTTGATGTTGATGATGGCTTCTTATGGCGCAAGTGCATCAGTGGCCAAAGGGCGCCATGGAACAAAGTATTTTTCGTGTTCTCAAGGTAGGGTCAAAGACCCATTTCCCAAGCATTCCCCCTTAAATAAGCATAGCACCAGACCAGGGCAAAACTTCAATCCATTGTGTCACCGGTGGGTAGTCGGCGGCACTGGGAATCGAGCCCTCCACCTCCCGAATGCGAGGAGGATGCTCAAATCACTAAGCCACTGCGGCGGTAGAATCTTTGCTTTGTTAGTAATTCATCGTTACTGTTCTGTTTCGGCCCAACACTGACAATAAACAATCTTCGCGCTAGTGTTATTTCGGTTAAGTTCTCGTCACTCGAAAACAAGAGTCGGCATGGATGTTTTTATTTGTTTCGAACTTGCAAAAAATTTAGTGAGCAATTGAGAAATTTGAGAAAATATGTTTTGAAAACAAAAATCATATGCAGACCCGTATATCCGTCCATCGCGCTTGCAATCATTCACTGAATCTTTCCAATACTCCTGTAAAAAGCTAAAGAAAAAAATTCTTTGGAGGCACTTAGATATTTCTTAACTGCGGGATGGCGAAAGCTGTTTGCGACTCATTGCACTCATTTGAATTTGCCGCGCTTGAATTCATTTCACGACAGAGAAGAGCAGCTGGCGCGAGCATGGCACCACATGACCTAGGTCACGTGACGGGAGAAGGCACGTCGGTCACGTGACCTAGTTTTTCTGGTTTTCGAGCCCGAATCCAGTCTGTTTTCCACTCTAGCTTTCACTGCGAACATTTGCAATCGCTAATGTCCATTACTGAGGCGCAAGAAGGCGCTGATTCCACTGGTATTTGTGCTGAGGCACGCTGGGAACTGCTGGACCACGCTGTGCGAATCACGACTATCTCTTGAGCGCATTGAAACAAACACTGTCTGAGTTGGTATCTCACTAGTGCCAGTATCATGCTGTGAAAATGCCCGCAATCCGGAAGCGGAGAGCCGAGACTACCCGCCGCGGTGGCTCAGGGGTTAAGGCGTTCGGCTACTGATCCGGAGTTCCGGGGTTCGAACCCTACCGCGGAGGCTGCGTTTTTATGGGGGCAAATCGCTAAGGCGCCCGTGTGCTGTGCGGTGTCAGTGCACTTTAAAGATTCCCAGGTGGTCGAAATTATTCCGGAGCCCTCCACTACGGCACCTCTTTCTTATTTCACTCCCTCCTTTATCCCTTCCCTTACGGCGCTGTTCAGGTGCCCAACTATATATGAGACATATACTGCGCCATTTCCTTTCCCCAAAAACCTATTATTATTATTATTATTATTATTATTATTATTATTATTATTATTATTATTATTATTATTATTATTATTATTATTATTATTATTAGCCGAGACATCTGGCCAAAAAGAATTCTTGTTTTTAAAAATGTTGCTTAAGAATACGTATTGCGCACTTCAAAACCGAATTGCGATTCCAGCTTTTTAGTTTTTTTATTGTCCGGAGGTCAAAGGGCTTGCTTTGTGTTCTCTCTGCAGCAAGTTCCACGCAACGATGTCCCTCTCACCAGTAATTGGAGATAGCCAGATTAATACAGACAAGTGAAAACATTTTAGCAAATGGCGCGGAGAGGTGCTAGAGTGCTGATGTCATGTATTGTAATTTCTTGCAGTTTACTACCTCTCTTGCACGCTTCTCGCTTTAACGTCAACGCAGCACATCACATCCTGGAATTTTCGTGCAATGTCCAAATGGAGGGAATGGTGCAAAAAGAATAAAACAGTAGTAACCAATAGACCAGAGAAAGGAATGGCACTTTTTTGACCCGATTATGTAGTGCTTCTCTTTTCCGCTGCTTCTTCTGGTATCGGTATATATGAGCTTGAACAGCTGTCGATCCTCATGGACTTTCTCAGTCTATTTATGTATCAATCTCTTTTATTTGTGCGTTTTGACATCGGTCGCTATCCGTTTCGCCGGTTATCAGGAAGCCTAGGGTCTTCTGCCAAAATCTTAGACGGTAGATCTATATCTCAGTAAGCAGCAAGAGCTATGTGCGCTGAGAACGTGGCACCAACAGCCAGCGCTATTATGTAACAGCATCGCTAAGAGGTCTCAATGCTTTAAGGTTGAGAATAACGGAAGCACTCTCGGATATCCTTGAAGGCATTTCGCCACAAGCGAAGCAACAAGCGTTTAAATGCTGCTGCGCGTTCTACACTCGGGTGAAGCTGTACTGCGCCGGAAAATTCCAAGTCCACATGTCATCACTAAAAATTTTCAAAATTTCATCTGAGTCTGTGGTGCAGTGAGTAGATCATCCAGCTGTTCGTCGGTAGATCTTTAGTTTCTGTCAAAATGTTGTAATATTTTTTTCTGGCGTATTTTATTTAAACTCCTCTTTGAAAAAATATTTGGCATTTATTTCTTGGTAGAAAATTCATTATTGTTCCTCGAGCACCGGCTTTTGCCCACTACCCAATATCTCACTACACGGCGGAAATTATTATTATTATTATTATTATTGTTATTATTATTATTAATAATAGTAATATTATTATTATTATTATTAATATTATTATTATTATTATTATTATTATTATTATTATTATTATTATTATTATTATTATTATTATTATTATTATTATTATTATTATTATTATTATTATTATTATTATTATTATTATTATTATTAAAGGAAATGCCCTGCGATGACAGATGCTGCCACCGGTGAGGCTTGTGAGACCCAGGTCGCTCTTCGCGAGCAGCCTCACGCGACTAATCATTAACTGAACTGACAACTGCCACGGTGGGCAGTATATATATACATACACCTGGCAGGTTGCCCACAAAATAATGTGCAGCCTGCCACAAAGTAGGCTTGAGACAAACAAACAAACGAATCATCGACAAGCACATAACGGCTAAACGAGGGGAATGCCCACTATAAGTGCTATCACTCTAAAAATGCCCGCTTACTTTCAACGTAAGCGTGTGCATAAAAAACCACACCCACAGACGTCCATACACGCGCGCGCATGCACGCACACGTTCACAATCCAAATACACTCGACCTTCGGCAAATACGGATTAAAGCCAAGACTGAAACACACATATATATCAGAACACATTTGTGATTGCAGATCATACAGGCTCTGAAGATATGAACGGACGAACACTCACAAATACAAATGCAATCGGTGAAGTCAGTTTGTAGGGACTGGAACCAAGAATGGAGTGTACACTCCGCGAACAATTAACACACATATATCAGAGGCAACAACATACATATGGTGAAAACAACACTCTATATTCCCCAGAGGTGGTGCAAGGTTGCGGGTAGCAGGGAACTGCGTCCAACCTGGGCTACATCTACCAAAGGCGGCCTATACTGCCTCCCACCCACGTGCAGCATTCCCGACATGCTGTCAACCACATCTGGAGATGGTCAATAAGCGCATGGGCCAATAAATAGCATACGGGATTTTCGAACAGTTGCCGTCAGAATAACATTTTAAAAAACCCCGGGCTTCTAAATCTTTCTCCTGCCAATTAATATAGAGTGATAGTGCGTCACATGGCACTCTATACTCTCTTTATTGCACCTACTCCCAGTCCTACCTGGATGCACCACGTGATTACAGCTTTCACATTTGTTTGAGTGCGCATATTCCGGGACCCGCACGTTTTAACCTTATGGCAAAAGCGTATCAGTGCAAAATAGACATTTTTAAACGGGAAAACGCGGCAGTTGTTGTTTACAACTCAAAACGGCGACGGCGACTCTGTTTTCTCGAAAACTCCCTAACCTACTCCGGCTTTACAGTTTATTCGTCATAAAAAGGAATTGAGAATTGTAGGGTTTAACGTCTTGAAGCGACGCATGGGCTATGGGGACACCGTAGTGGAGGACAACGGACTGATTTAGACCATCGGATCCGCTAGCTGCGCTGACATCATACAGCACTGGGGCGTTTTTGCAGTCAGGTTCCATGGGAATAAGGGCCCCCCGGCAGGGATCGCACCCGCGCCCTAAGGATCGGCAGCCTAACGTCAAAGCCAATTAGCCACCACGGTAGTGGTGGTGAGAAACATCTACTACCTCAAGGAGGTCCGCTGTCCAGTGCTCCCCTAGCTTTCGCTGTTAGCTGGGCCCTGTGCACTACGTGATCATCCGAAGGAGAGCCAAGTCAATAACGCTGCAGTATACAAAAGTGGCACCAGATTTATGACACTGCAGTGAGACCTCTTGTTAGTAAATGTATGAACCGTAAATTCCAAAACGCAAAAAAAAGTGGCGTAGCAATGTTTGTTTGCGTAAACTGGGGGATAAATTACTTGTTAGAACCGCTGGAAAGTATACTTTTGCGGCATTAGCAAGGTAAATCAAAGAAGATAGAAGCAACAGTGGGTCTCTCGTCGACCAATCCTTCGTCATATATTGCTTGGACGCAGGCATCGCATCATCGCTCACTCCTCGGCTTCATTAGAACGGCCAACCTTTTTAGCGCGGAAGCGCTACTTCACTAGCAAAGCTGAACGACCCGAGGTTTCTGGGAAGCCTCAACCTTTGTCCTTTGACGGGCGAGCGGCGGAGGCCTTGCGCACCTGCTCCCGCAACGCGTGAAACTCAGCTTTATTCGCGAACGTGTTCGTCAAAATTTCCGACAAAGGGCCCAGTTTCAGTTTCGCAATTCAATGGCACTGATTTTAGCAGCAAATCAATACATTCCATGGAACCCGCAAAGCATTATAGAATCAAATTTGCGCACCGTGAATCAATCGCAAAGGTGAAGACCACGGGCGTAAAATGTGTGATAATATGCGATGACAGATGGCGATGTTCTTGTAGTTGTGAATTAATTAGTAGCTTCGAAATTTTCTTTAATAATTTGTTTTTATTTCCTAGCGCAGAAGGTTTTTATTTCCATAGCGCGGAACATGTCTATCAGATTTATTTTTTGCTTTTGAGTAAACCTTTAAAGACGCGCGGCATGCGGAGCCCAGCAACGAAGATCACAATTTTAGGAAATAGAGCGCGAAACGCAAGACATGACAGTTTGTGCAGGTCAGTTCGCGCTGCATCCCCTAATCTCTGAATCAGACCAACAAGCCCAAACCACAACTATCGAAAATCATAATCCGGCTAGACTGTCTCTTGACTAATGTATGCCTTGTTAACTGAGCGTGCCGGTTGATTACCGCAGGGATCATCACTCATTGCAGAAGCATAGCACAACGCAAACCGCTTCCGCCAGGAGACACTGTGGATGCTCACATCCCGGTGAGGGCACCAGATGGCGCCAGGTGCAGCCCGGCTACTTGCATGACTGCCGCATCGAGACAAGTCAGCGTATGCGTACTGGCGCACGCTGTGCTAAATCCCTCTATTAATTCCCGCCTACTGACCACTCCTTATCATCTTCGCACCAGCTAACTCCATTGCAGGAAAACAACCTGGCCCAGGGATGTTCGTTTATTCCTGCCTTCTAGCAGCCGCAGCCAATTGTTTTTTTTTGGCGCGACCTCCCACATACAGCGAGGTATTGGTAAGGAGAAGCACCGCGCATGCGTAGTGACCGCTGTGATACCGGTTTATAGCTTCACATCAATCACCATAGCATTATCGTCAGCACTGCAGGACAAATGGCTCTCTGCAATTTTATTGGTTATAAGCTCTTTGAGTATAAAAGAAACGTGTTAAAGTGAACGGCCCTCGATCATAAAGCGGCAGTCTGTTTTTCATGCGTCAATTGCACATATCTGCACGGGAGGTCAACCAAGAGTCGGGCACGTGTACTCGCTAATCAAACAGGAAGAATTTCGGAAAAAGTAGCCAGGGAGAAATTTCATGTGCCATTCAAAATTATCTGTTTCAGGTCACCCGGACTGCAGTGCTCAGCAGCACCGTGCACTGAACTTACTTGCCTATCCGCAGGACATTGGACTTGTTGACAAAAATTTTAAACCATTGCTCTGTCCCCCCCTTTTAAAGCGTGTTTACCTCAGTTCAATCCCCGCATATCTTCATTTTTTCAGTTAGTTTACCTAACCTTTTTGTGTACCCTTCTCTTAAAGCCTTTCTCTACCTGGCAGCTTCCCATACCAGCTAATATCTGTACTTTTTAATTAAGAGCCTCTTTCTATCTCTCTCAAGGCTGAACAGTGCAGAGTGACACAGTCGTAAAAAGAGAAACAGCGACCAGCAAGTGCTTTTCGCTCAGTGTTCCCTGTGTGCGGTTTTCGAGCTGATAAAAATTCATATCACAGCTCGTCTTCAGTTTCACACCCTGCTCAGCACAATTAATTTCACAAGCACTTACATTTTTAAAACGAGAAATGTCAGTTCTCTTATTTAATTTTCAGACCTCGGTTTAACGCCAGCCGTGTAGAACGTATTGAACGATAGCAAGAGTATGAGTCAAGAATATGCACTTGTTCTTCTTTCTTACTGATATATTTGTGCCTTTTTGTCAGTTCGGGATGATAAACACAATATTTTACGTTTACATTTAAATGCGTACTGCGGCATACCTCAAGTCCTAGCAAACGCTCAAACATAATATGCGCTACAGAGAAATTACGGCTTGAGGATCTGAATCCCTAGACGATATCGAGATAGTATCGATGTTACATTTCTCTCCGAAAACTAACTAGTTCACACTCCTTACATTGCTGAGTGAATGTAGCCCCCGTGCCGCAGCTAAGGGATATTATTTTCACTGATACCTTATTGAACTGCAGCACTTCTTTCTATTTGACGACCACATGAAGTCATTTTTTTTAGGTGAATCATCAGTCAGCCAAGACTGGTAGAGCGGCGGCAGAGCAACAGATAGCGTCATTCGCAGCCTCTGTAGAAGTGGCCGTCGTGAGCTTTTCCGCGTCGCTCAGCTCCCCTCACCCACTGCCAAGAGCCGACGCTTCCTAGAAAATGTCTCATTTACATAATAATAATAATCATTTACATCCCGTTTCACAATTACGCTCGTGTTGTTTGTGACGGTATAGGAAGCACGCCATTACGCCGCAACTCCGATAACTCTGCCAGGAAAAGTGGCAACAGGATGCCAAGTTCCGGCACGAGATTGCAGGTCGCAACTCTTTCTTGCAGCAGGTTCTACGACGCTTCACGTGTTTCCTTTGCCACTCCTCTGCTGGGCACCGAGGTAAGTCAAACATGAACCTACTCCTTGAAATTTTTGGTGAGCATGGAGCTTCAAAATGAAGTTGTGCGCAGTGCGGGTAATTAACAGAATGCTTTCTTCGGTTTTGCTTGCCCCTCATTGATAGCGCTTATTCCGTACCTTGTTGGTACGTGAATAATTCCTCATGGAAAGGAGCCTTGAGTCGACTCTGGCAAAGAAATCGGAACCTTCGCGTTGTGAAGTGTGCGATATTTTGCTCTTATCTCAGTGTTGAAAGCCTGTTGAGATGTTCTGAAAATTTTACTACGGTGAACTTCCAGTTGAAAAGACGGATGAATAGCGAGCAAGTACAAACACGAAACTGAAGCCTCCATGCAACGTACTTTATGCAAGGTTCGCGCAATGATTTGAAAAACTGTGCGTTTGAAAACGTGTGACGCGTGTGCTGGAACTGAACACTGTTGGTCGGCACCTGCCATGTTTACATCGATTTGCTGTGTGTATGAAACTTGTGTCTTCAATGAGGAGCCGTGCATAGTCAAAGAAAAAAAAAACCTCGTGCTCTGAATAGTCGGTGAAGAGAAACTAATGTAATCTTACGAATTAATCAACGGGGAGACAGCCGTTCATACCACCTGACAGCTGAAATGATTTTAGACTGCCGTTTCAAGTGCATTCGCGGAACACGCTTTGTCAACTGGATATATTTTTCTCACAGGTCGAATGCTTTGCTCGTTTCGAGAGTGTGTTGCGGCGCTGATCCGACCGTTCACTCTCACGTATAGTGCAAGCAACTAGATAACAAATGCCGTGTGAGTTGCAGGCTCTCATACCTCGGGCACGTGCAAAATTACCTAAAAATCAAGCATCATAAACGTAGAAACAACCAAACCAGAAGTCCTGTTCTTCAATATAGATAAGGAAGGGGGAAGAAATGGCTTCACTGTAGGACCGTCCGGCCCGCTTTTCCTTTAAATGTACCCGCTTGAGGGCCAAATTTGATCGCGCTCCACCAGAAAGCTCATTCGTGGGAGTTCTCACTCTCCGGCCTCATGAAGCCGCCGTTGGACAGCAGCGGAATCCTAGGCTTTCGGTTACAATGTGTGGTCACCTGCGGAGGGTTCTTGAGAAGAAGAGATATTAACGCGATAGCATTAACAGCCCCGTGCACCAGAAAATCTGGCGTCCGCGTTGTGATAGAGCGAGAAATAACGGCATGGTTCTGGCAGGTAGTTACCAGAGAGCAACCTAGCGGGCAGGTGGGCCACCTAGGCGACGTGACGTTGTGGCGTCATCACAACCTGCCCAGCGGATAGTGATAAGACTTCCCACCGTGGGAGGAGGCAGTGAAATTAGTGTTTGCTCGCTCGGAAAAAGCAACCTGGGCAGCACAAGGCCCTCCGCTGGGAGCACCTGATATCGCAGGGCAGTTTCGCATTGCTTAAGTGCTGCACCACTGAGTATGAGGACTGTCAGGGATCTGTGAATGTAATGCAGAGAGTGGCCTTCTGCAGATGTATATGAATTAACCTTTTACGCTTTTCCGTCATAGCCTTAAGGCAGAGCTTAAGTGTTCCCTTCATTTTTTGTAGTCTTTAGAGCCGGCTCGAACTCCGAAAACAAAAAGAAGCGCAGAGGACCTGCCTAAATCAGGATAGCCGAGTGCCCAGTAAAGCTGTCCAGTTGCATGAAAGCCGCGCACATCCACTTCGTTAGCTTGCCTGACTTTATTCTATATGATTGAATTTTTCAAACCAGTCGTCTTATATTTCGGTTGTGTACGGAATTATAGCCGTTAAGAAAAGGCAAAAGGTGTTATGGTAACAATAACATGCTCCATGTTTGCATTGTTGCATGTGAAGTGATATAGTTTTCATGGATACATTTTTGAATATGGCAGCTCAGTGCCTCCCGTACGTTTTAACGTAGAATTTCACGAAAAAAAAATTGTGAACTTAAACTTGGTGTCTTTCTTGCTTGCTTGTGTGGACTATCAACGTAAATATTCGCTCTCGTGAGACGACAAGCCAATGCTTTGTTTGACCGCAAATTTTTCTGGCTCATTTGAAAATGCGATGAACAATCCTGCTCATTCGAGTTGTTTTAGAATACAGCAAAATTGTAGCTTCAGCGCAAATCTCTTCGGTTAATTAGGGTTGCTATAGAGTAGAAACACGCATCTGAATCACTGTGGACAAGGTTAAGGCAAAAAAAAAAGTGAGGAAGGTTTTGACCATGAATCATGGCCAGTCGAAAAAAGGAGCACCTCATAAGAACCTCTGTAGAATTCTGACGTTCTCAAAACGAATATATCAAGCAAAAAGCTTTACAAGAACTACTCCGAAGTTCAGGTTACGATCTAGCGCCACGATATGCCAGGAATGCACTGGCAGTTGCGTAGCGTGGCTCTGTTCATATTCGTGGCCAGATAGCAGCACTTTGTCTTTCTGCGCTGCCACACAAGCACTGGAGAACAATGTACAGACCATAATAAATGAACACTTTCCAGGCTATGAAGGCAACAAACAAAAGCGCACTTTTCATGTCACATGTATCCTATGAAAAGACCATGTTTAGCTCTTTCGACATTTCATTTTACATTTTTCCCTCGCTCAGAAGTTTTCAACTAAATCCTTGCAGTCTAATTCACGCAATATAAAAAAGACATATGCATGAATTTCATCACGTATATATTTGACACTATATGTTCCACACATTTCTTGTCACAACGACAACAAAGGCGGAAGTCCTCGTTCCATTTAATCATACTAACACATAAGTGACAATCGTTGGCATTGAGGATGTGGAGCCACTGGACGACTCCAATACTGTTTGTTGACTTGCCAATGACGATGAATTTACCTCCGTCTATTTGAAGGGTCTAGGTTCAACGTCAAAGTAAATAAACGTTACTAGTTAGCCTGTTGTGCACAACGACCGCCTGTGTTTCATAAAGAACTATCTTATCTGCGTCATCCTTAATCTAAGCCAGGAAAAGAACACATTCTAAATGCGATGTTACGCGCTGCTTCAGAGGACCTCTTTGCGCCTGATAAGGTAGCTTCGTTGATAACAAACACTACTGCTGCTCGGCACACAGTCTTGTATACTTTGGCAAACACTGCGCTCGCTGTTGTCGTGGCCTAGCTCGAACGAAACGAGGGCGCACGACGCTTATGCATTCGCAGCCTACAAAACTGCATTACGAAGGCGCAATATATTTGTTCGTCGTAACCAGCGACAAGAAATCACCGGATTCGTAACGAAGAGGCGAAATTGTCTCGTTTCTCCTGCCTCTTCAGTGCGGAATTTTTTTTAAACGTAAGCCGCTGTTTAAGATCAAATGACACTTACGTGACTTTAATGTTGACTGTCAGTGTTCTTTTCCAACCCTTACACACCAGAACGCATTAGGCGACTCTATTGCACTTTGAAAATCAGCATAAAAAATTAGGCAAACCCAAGTTAAAATAAAGACGTAAGCAGCGACTTGTTTTGCGCTTTCTCTATCGGTGTTATTTTTAGTACTTTCAATCATCTGGAAGCGCTGCTTCAGACAAAGATTTTTCATTAATGTAAGAGATGTATTCAGAGCTCATTTCTGCGTGGCTGTTCGGTATCTCTTCAAGGGCTACAAAACACCTTATTATTAATACGATAATTAGTGCCCTGCAGTGTACAATGCGTCTATTTACCGCATTTCGACGCGACATCTCTATTTTGTCCTTGTACACATCGGTCGTGTGAAACCGTTTGCGCCCTAAAAATATACTGAGTCTATTTCGGTTCGATGATCTTCCATCAGGTGACTGAGTGACTCGTTCGGGACGAAACAGCACGGAATCCCATTGTGCCCGCTCGTTGACAACGCCGGTACGCTCGTCCATCAGCGTGGGGCAGCTTTTTAACAAAAATGAAATTTCGATCTTTCATTAGGGCGCGCTCAGCAGTGTATTTCCACGGCGGACTGAACCGGGATCCCAGCACATAATATGTGCCAAGAATGTGAGACGTAACCCGCGGCCTGTCGTGTCCGGCTTGCATCGTGTAAGGGTGCAGACGATTTTATTTTGTTTTCCTGAACCACGTGACACGCTATCCAGTATTGGGATTTGGGCCTTCATGTGGGTTCAGTCCTGAGAACCCACCTGCACAGAAATCAGCGCGGAACCATAAAATAGTGGGCTCCTAGTTGTCCTGCTTTTCTCCGTACTGCATAAAAGAAAATCCCATTTGGAAACTAACTGGGTGTTGATGCGCTATTGCAGGCTACCGATCATCCGCCAAAAAATGTGTAAATGCGCAGCGCTGCCGCTCCTAGGCAGCGCACAGCTGTGACCATTTGAAAGGAACGCCGCAGCGTACAGGTGGCAGAGCTGTTGCTTTTTGACGCTCCTGACGCAAGCCAAAGGGTTTTAAGTATACGACAAGCACATATCGATGGCGCGCGACTTAAACAATATCGGATTCAGTTTCAATTTTCTTTTCACAATGGCGAGCACACGGCACTGAAGAATGAGAACGAATGCACTAAAAAAAATTACGGTCGTTTTTCGTAGTTAGGCCAGATGCGAATTAGGCGCGCTAGCAGTTCGGTTTTTACTTCGATTGAGGTGTTCAGAGTGCACGTTCAAAGATGGCAGTTGTTCGGATGGCGATAAAGGGTTAATGTCCACATATGCGGAATTGGTCATTCTCTACATTCATAGATCCTTTGGAGTCTTCCTAGAACTCCTGGCCCAGTTCTGCAGCGCTCAAGCAATGCGCGACTTTCGTTCTATGGCAGGTGCAGCCATCAGGGGGACTCGGGTTGCTTGGGTTGGGTTGACTTCCAAGTTGCTCTTCGCGAGCAGCCACTCACAATTAATTGAGCTGCGGCCTGACCCGGTGGTCAGGATGCTCAAGTTCCCCTGCCCACCATTCGGTGGGCAGGTGAGCAGTCTTCCACAAAACCATCTACCGACAAACTCAAAACCGCTAAATACGGGGAATGGCCATTACAAGTGCTACATCAGACAAACATAGGCGAAATCTGACATTGAGGTCTTTAGTGGCAGCGTGCTGAAAGCTGCGCTGAGCACGCTGGCGCCTTCAGTTCATCCATGCATCTTTAAGGTTTTAGGGGTGCAACGTTGCTGCAGGAGTACGAGTGCACATAAACTTGGTAATCAACAATAGAACTGTTTTTCAATCTTGCATGTAGCACGGTGAGAGCTATTCCAGTCTTCCACTTAAGGACATTTGCAGATTTGATGCGTGTGGCCATGACGGCAATTTGCACGGCGCCCATTTGAGGATTGGGTGAATTATCGTAGTTCAGGTCCCCAGCGGGCTGCTGTGGTTTACTTCCGTAGTTTCCACCCGTATTGAGGTCCTGCCATTCAAGTACCTTTGCACTACTAAGTCCAGTCATGCCTCAAACTGTTCTTTACCTGGCTTATGGGACACATGGATTTTCGAGCGGGTTTGCCTGAACGCTGGCGTATCTATATTTTTTTACTTTTGAATGAAATAAAAAAATGCAGACGGGATCATACGATGTGATGCGGAAAATCTGCATTGCCAGTATTGATGTGCACCACGCTTTTACATTGGTCGTCTTCCCATTCAATCTTCGAACTACATTTCGTCGTTACATGTGATGGGCGGATGCGTCTGTGGGGTTGGAAGCGAGTGAGAAGATGATGAAAGTGCCTGGTCGGTCGTGGCCTTCTTTAGGTCTGGAGGATGGAGGTGGATGAAATATGCATATTTAAGAAGGTGGAGGTTACACGCTTGCATAAAAACACGCACAAAACAAATACAGACACGCATGCACACACTACTGCAGGATGGCACGCACGCAGGTAGACAGAAAACCAGATGGACAACAGGTTAGGTTAGACGGACGGACGGATGGACGGACGGACGGACGGACAGACGGACGGACGGACGGACGGACGGACGGACGGGAGGACGGTTTCCCCACAAAAGATAAGTTTGTTGATAATACAGTAAAAACACGCCATGAACATCATGCAGACATCAAAATATGCTATAAATAACAAACATAAGTATGAAGACAAATACCGTAGTGCATATTAGGAGTTTTCGGCAACGTTTCCTGCGAACTGTTCACCTTCCCTGTAAGAGTACATGCAACACTCAAGTGATCAGCGTCTCTCAAAGTAGTAGTTACTTGTGCATTTGTTAAAATCAAGACGACTTGAGCAACTACAAAGCAATCGGCAAAAAGATTCAACTGTAATTTTCACGCCCATGTAATTACATGGGTGTGGATGGCCAGGCAAACACCCATTTTAGGGGGTGCGAGGCCATGAGTTTAGGGCAACTGAAATTTCTTCACAGTGTACGCTTGCTCTTCGTTTCTTTGTTCAGCTAGAATCAGGGGTTCAATGTACGTAGTGAGCTGCCAGGGCTGCCTGCTCTTGGCTTTCTGCTCCTTCGTAATGTATCGTGCTGTGACTCGCTAAGAAGTGTAGTGGAAGTGACGACTGACATTAGCAAATCAGAGGTCGAACGCACAAAACCGGTAGCCGGTAGCGGGTCGAATGGTTCGCGACTGGTGAGTGTTCTTGTTATCACACAGTGCGGCCACCACGACCTATTCTTATACGTGCGAGATGCTTTGAACGCGCGCCCTCCTTGTTTACTGGGTCCAGCTTCTCTTAGCTCGCAGTAACTCGTGGGAAAGAGTCCAGATCCCCTAAAAATGGCTATTTGAGATTAATATCCTCGCGAACCGAAAACTTGCAGGTTGAAAGAAGATCTGTAAACAAAGAAACAATAACACCCCCAGTTCCAACGAACGTCAAGGATTGGATAACCCAGCTCCCTTCGCTAATCTCACTGCTTCCACATGACGCCAGCAAACTCGGGAAATGCAAACGGACAACTGTGTGACGGCACTAATCTGCAAGGACCACCCTGCCCTGTTGGGCTATCTTCTCAGTCGGCCATGCGAAACGACGGGCGGAGGCCATGGCAGCCAGATTGCTCACATCTAGCGAGCAAACGGGCGCTCCCAACAGGGCTTTAGCCGTGGTCCTTGGCGTTGCTGAGGGCCCCAACATGCTTGGGGCGAGCTGTCTTTTGTCTACCGGTACTTGAACCGACGTCCTCCAGAGAGGGACGATGGCCACTCCAGACGCGTCGTACGACCACCTCGCCTTATCCGCGCTGGAGTGCCTCACATGTCGACCGCGGGTGGGAAGAGAGACGAGGCAGAGGGAGCTCTGCAAGCTGCGAAATGGCGGCGCGGCAGCCATGAGTGTAGCGTACATCTGCGGTGGATACAGCAACTGCTGCGACAGCTAAGGGTCGTTCCAGATAAGGAAGAAACACTCCCTCGCCGAGTCGAACCACGAGGGCTTTGCAACACCGCCGCAACTGGGGGTGTGACAGGCATAGGGAGAATCGCCGCATTCGGGCACCTTCTTTACGAGGAATGAAACTTGCTACTTTCTCGCTGTTTGCACTGTTGTAAACATTGGCGACAGCGAAGAGCACGCAGCACAAAGAATCGCAGCACGTGCTCCTGTGCCTGCACGTAAAAGCTGCATGGAAGGAGGGCCGACGGGGTTTCCCTAATTTTGCTATTCTTTTCACGGCTGTAAACAGCTACCGAAAGCGTGAAAGCAAATTTCAAATGTACAGGCGTCCCACGTTTTAGGTTATCTTCCGCTCAAGTGAAATCTGTTAGGTGGCAAGCCCTTCTTCGGCCTGTAGTGGCAGGCATATGTAGCATGTATAAACAAGGCCATCGGCCAATTATTTACCTTACCTCCAAGGATGAAGCGGGGCATCGGAACCCTGCCCTGTGCCCCGCGCCCCTGCCACCTACGACCTGTGCTATAGAGGAACGCAGACTGAAGACGAACGCTTACTAAGCTCGAATGCACCGCATAAAGTACTACTGCCTGCTAGGGAGCATCACTTCTGTGTTTGGACACAAAGTTGGGTACATGCTACAGTCTCTCAATACCTAACAGAACGGAAATATTTGTAATGTCGTGGAGTCCAAGTCCTCTTTTGTGTGCATTAAGAATGACGGCTAAAAATTCTGCCTTCTTTTTCCGTTTAGAGAACGTGCAGGCGATTGAAACAAGACAGCATGCCACTCAATGAATGACATTAAATATTTCTAATTCGTTAAGTAACATACGTGCTTTTAACTCCTGATAGATTGTGTCATTTGCATTGGTTAAAAGACTAACATTAAATAAATATATTACGACGACCACGGTACGTGCTTTGAACTTGTGAAAGTTGTTTCATTTGCATTGATGTAGACAACAACAGTAAATAAATATATTACGAGAACCAATCTAAAAGTAATGCTTCCAAGTTTTTCTTTTATATACGGAGTACGATATTGCAGGCGTATGCTCGTAGTGTGGCTGTAAAATTGCAAAGGTCAAAACTCCCTGTCAGTGCATTCGCTTTGCCGCTTAAACAGACACTGCCTGAAAAGGTAGGTTGTGTGATGAGGCAACCGCTGAAAGCAGTTTGCAGATATGCGGCTTTGTTCATTCTGCGCTAAGTGCAGTGAACTCTGGAGCTACTTCTTCGAGGGAAAACCCCGATTCAGCGTTCGGAGGGTCAGCTTCGAGTGCGTCAGTATCATTACTTGTCGAGCGTGCAAGACATCGTCTTCACGCGGAAGAAGCCAGTTGTCAGACAAGGAGGGTTCCCGTCTTCGTCTCAGATGTCTTCTGGACACTGTACAACACCACAGAAAGGGAGCAGTTCTCATTAACTGCTTGCTGTCTACCAAGAACAAACAGATTAAAATACTTGGCGCCGTGTAGGGGCAGGAAAAGGACAAGTTTAGGAGACAATACTGTTCCATTAATAACGACCGCTTCAAAGGGGCATATCTCTAGAGAGTAACTACGGTAGAGCTATTCCCAGCAAAGGAACACAAGGCTATAGCAATGGGAGCAGACAGCAACAATCCCCGTATCACCGTTTCGTGCGAAAAGGGAGAAAATATTTTTGCCATAGCATAGATAACACCACAAAATCTGTGCGACATAATGGCGTGACGTTCAGAGTCCTGCGAGTGTAAAAAGTGCAACACAATTCCTATTGTAGTTGTCGCGCAGAAAATATTGTGCGTGTTCACGTTAACTAAATACGTGAACGTCGCCGAGAGTGGAGCGATGAACGCTGCATTATAAAACTGGTGAGCGGGGCGTAGACAACAAAGCCAAGCTCGAGGCAGCCATGCGAAGTAGCCACACTGCAAAATTATGCGTGTCTCAACCAGCTCACCGCCCACGAATGGTGAATTATGGCCACGGAACTCTCTTTCAATTTCAATGTCGGGTTCAATGCGCTCGACACAATATTAGTAACAGGAACAGAAAGATCAACGTCTGCAAGTTTGCCCGGACGTATTGAAGCAATATTAGGCTAACTGTAACACTTTGAGTATATCATAATCATCGGTTTATGAGGCATGGTGTCACCACTACAAGCCGTAGTCAAGACAATAGTATTGCGTACCCAAAAACTACCCAAAATGAGTTTTAGCGGCTGTCGGTTTTTGTAGTATCAATCAACTGATTTGTGCAAGCGAATGCACAAAACTGTGCTCACTTCTGCAATGCGGATAAAAAAAATGCGCCGTTACTGTCTGACACAGCAGTAAAGGTAGTTCGCAAGCTTTTTTTAAAAACCTCTCGCAAGTTCAAAAGCGAAGGAAGTTCCTTTTTAAATTGCGAAAAAACACAATAAACCTGCAGGTTGTAATACAAAAAAAGCAGACTGCTGGTGTTACAATTACTGGAGAGAGTATTAAATATTTTTCAACGCTGCGAAATAGTTGCAATTTCAGTCAGCCATGCTGAGCATTTACTTTTGACATCCTTGCCGCGTACGGCTTGTTCTCTTAAGGCAGAAAGGTCATGCCTAAGCTAGCCTTCAGTTCTAATTTGGCAAGAGAAAATGCTTGTTTACCTACCTATCTGTCTTTTTGTTCACTGCGCTCCTAATCGAGCCAAGGACAACATTCCTTCCCTGTTCGTGCTCAATTCGTCCTGTCTCGAGTGGCTTCTTATCGACAAGAACAAGTCAACCGCTTCAACTCAGTGTAATAAATTCGATCACGCATTGCATGGAGCGGGATATAAATGCAGAAGTTGCACCGACTCCAAAATTACGAATTCTTTTATATAAATTTTTTTAGCAGTTTTGGGAAGCATGAAAAATTTCCTGCTTTGAAACCAGGGTTTTAAGTCCAACTACCTCTTATACCAGATGTCAAAGGCGGTAGATACTTGGGGCATAGATAACAAAGAATGAACAAGGAAGAGAATCGTCAGGTAATACGGCCTAGGGTAGCATCACTTACACACACACACACACACACACACACACACACACACACACACACACACACACACACACACACACACACACACACACACACACACACACACACACACACACACACACACACACACACACACACACACACACACACACACACACACACACACACACACACACACACACACACACACACACACACACACACACACACACACACACACACACACACACACACACACACACACACACACACACACACACACACACACACACACACACACACACACACACACACACACACACACACACACACACACACACACACACACACACACACACACACACACACACACACACACACACACACACACACACACACACACACACACACACACACACACACACACACACACACACACACACACACACACACACACACACACACACACACACACACACACACACACACACACACACACACACACACACACACACACACACACACACACACACACACACACACACACACACACACACACACACACACACACACACACACACACACACACACACACACACACACACACACACACACACACACACACACACACACACACACACACACACACACACACACACACACACACACACACACACACACACACACACACACACACACACACACACACACACACACACACACACACACACACACACACACACACACACACACACACACACACACACACACACACACACACACACACACACACACACACGCACGCACGCACGCACGCATATATATATATATATATATATATATATATATATATATATATATATATATATATATATATATATATATATATATTTGCAAAGAAGGCATATGAAATGAGGGGCTCGTTTGAAAAACATGTTAAGGAAGCCAACAGTTACCGAAACCAAGGTGCATAGAGGAATGTTTCTAATTTGATTCTTTTTTAACTTGTAGTGCCAATCACTTAGTTTAAAGAAAATTACTTATAAAGCAGCAGAAAAAACAACCATGCCACCGGTGGGATATGAACCCAAGACCTCCGACTGTCGCGTCCGGTGCTCTGCTGCTTATATATATATATATATATATATATATATATATATATATATATATATATATATATATATATATATATATATATATATATATATATATATATATATATATATATGACAAGGTTAGCTATTCTTATAATTCAAATTACTTTTTTTTTCCTCAAGGGCAATAGCAAGTAACGGCACAGTGATTATGAATGTGCTGAGGTTGTTGCCTTGAAAGCAGAATGACTGAAAACATTATTGAGCGCGTATTTTTTGTAAGTGAAACGAATTCAAAAATTATCTCAGATTATTTCACTACACAAACCTGAAGGAAGCAGAGCGTTCAAGTTTAATTAGCCATCTGCTTACTCTTGAGTGCAAGAATTTCATGCTTGGTGTAGCTCTAAAATGCGGTCTCATGAACTCAGTGAAGGAGTGAAAGCTAAACGTTTTTCTTCACAAATGTTTGCAACTTATATAGTTCCCTTGATCTCGCCTGTTTATGGCTGTCCTAATTACTCGGGTGTAATTTTGACCCGCTACGAAAAGCTCGTGGACAGATATGAGAGCAAATGAGAACCAATGCAGAAGCACATTGCTGTCGTGAAGACAGTATTCTCTCTCGCTGGTTCTACACTTTCCTGTTCGCTTGTGTGCGCTTGTTGCATCCCCCCCCCCCATATTTCCACCAGCTCTCCCAGCTTTCTATCTTTGCGAAGTATATTCCTTTAGAGCTGTGAAGCTTGACTCATAGCACGAATAGACGGTAATTGTTATTTTCAAAGAGTTATGATGCTAAATACTGTCTTTTAATGCCCTTAAGTCTTCGAAAACAAAAACTACTCGTAGCTATTGTCGTCAAAATGCATACAATTCTTTGAACGACTACTGCATATTCTCATAATAAATAAGCACCTATATATGGTGTAGTACCTCCAGAAACAGTGCTTTGTTTTTTTTTCATTTAACAACCTATGAAGCTTTCTCAACCATCCCTCCTCATTTATGAACAAAAATCTAGTATTTATTTTTATCACTGTCATCAGCTAGTTTCCATCTATGACAGGAAAAAGCTCTATTTTATTCATCCTCAGCTAGACCATCGTGCATCCCCACGATCGTCCTACCCTTGCATATTTCATACGATTACGTATTCACAATCTCGCACTCTGCCGTCTGTAGCTGCATTATCTTCTTTTCCTATCGACATATACCCCCATATTAGACATCATGCACTGACAATGTATCCTGATGCTGCATGAATTCCATCGCATTCCTCCTCTAAACAAGATCAGTAGAAAACGACTGCGCCAAACAGTTGTAGGCGACAGGTCCCTACTGCACTTTCTTTATCAGAGCTCTTAGTGCTCACCGATATGGCGTAATAGCGTTCACTAAAGAGAGATCTCTGTGGACAGGAAGAAAGGACACGAGGGGGCGCAATGGGAACTATGTTATGCTGTGTCACCTTGGCATTGCGAAAATAAATAAACGCACAGAAGCACAGTCACGCAGCCGCGAATATATAACCCAGCTGTGAAGCCCAGTGTTCTCTCCGGAAAATACGGCAATAAAAAAAATGAGTGCGTTAGGATCTGCGGCCTTGTTGATACCTGCCACCCTTCCACCACTAGCAAGGACAGGTTCAAGGAGAGATACCATCGCAGTATACCGGCCCAGATAAACGGAAAGATGATGTGCCACGCGGCGACGTTTACATTATGCATCCGACTCTCGCCCCACAGAGAAAGTAGTATCCCAGTATTAGGCGCGCAGAGCTCACGGCAGCGTCAGCTGGGCGCAACCTTCGAACTGGCTGAAACCCGTTCCTTTCTCGCAGCGGCAGGCTCTTCTCGTTGCCTCAGCTTTTCACTCGGAACAAACGGGCCCCCAAGCGAGTTGTCAGCTCAGGGGCCACAAAAGACACGTCTTATCGTGCGGCCGTAAGCACGCAGATAAACATGGAAGGCACGTGTGCGAAACGCGCGGACGCCACCGAAATGATTTCGTCGTTGGGGAGTTCTGCACGTCGCTGCATACGAAAATGGAGGCGTTGATCGAGAGAATTCTTTTGTTCACTTCGGCATTGTTTAATATTTTTGCTTACAGTGACTTTCTAGACATTCAGATTGACACGTGCATCCAGCAATCAAGCAGCGAGTGCTTATGAATGCTTACAAGGAACAACAGTCTCATACAGAGTGCCGAAAACTGCGGTCACCTTTTCTGACCACCTTAAACCTAACTGTAACTGGGCACTGCGACACGCACCGACGAGAAAAGTGGCGTGCACAAACCATTGGTGCCGAATAGATACCGCCTTGCGGCGCAATGAGCAATGCGGCGACTTGCAATAGACAGACATGGAAGTGACTTATTGACCGCTCCCAGTAACTGTTGCTCGCCTTCATCCTCAGATGTATATGCTGAGCGACAACGGCTAGGGACCACAAAGTGTCGCTGACCTTTCGGAATTGTTTTTTTACTCTCCCAAGCCTAGCCATGAACTCAAGCACTAGGGAGGTTAAACTTATGGAGGAAATTTAGAAGATGCTGTAAAGCATCACCACATTATCATCATGTCTGGAGCCCAGGATCGGTACTGGTATCTGTGTCTTGTTATAACCACCTGCGACTTATTCAAATTAGATGAGATCACGTGACAAGCGTATGTCCGCGTCAGCAGGTTACCCGTTAGTCTGAAGCGTCCTTGTGTTCGCTGAGATTTACTTTGACGCAAAAATGTATAGGTGTCCACCTATGTCCACAAAGTAGAGAAGTAGAGAGAAAATGCTGAAATGCTTGGCAGCCTGGAACTAGGGGATGTCATCTGCCCTTCCATGCTTGACCTGCACAACGCGACCCAGAAATCAATGCAGCATCAAACAATCGAGAAAAGTGACTAAGTTTAGCGGCTTCTATATTCTGAATAATTGTGCCGGTGCATGCGTGTCATTTAGGCAAAATTTCATATTTCTACCACAAGCACGTATGTCAGTGATTTAACTGCAGCTAAAAGCTGTGATGCGCCGAACAAGACCATGCAGTACATGTGCTGCGAGGCATTTCAATGTTGCTTCATCTGTTCGGTGCTCAAGCGCAATTGACCCATATGCTAACATTTTCAACACACGACTAATAATAATAATAATAATAATAATAATAATAATAATAATAATAATTGGTTTTTGGGGAAAGGAAATGGCGCAGTATCTGTCTCATATATCTTTGGACACCTGAACCGCGCCGTAAGGGAAGGGATAAAGGAGGGAGTGAAAGAAGAAAGGAAGAGAGGTGTGCCGTAGTGGAGGGCTCCGGAATATTTTCGACCGCCTGGGGATCTTTAACGTGCACTGACATCGCACAGCACACGGGCGCCTTAGCGTTTTTCCTCCATAAAAACGCAGCCGCCGCGGTCGGGTTCGAACCCGGGAACTCCGGATCAGTAGTCGAGCGCCCTAACCACTGAGCCACCGCGGCGGGGCACACACGACTGGTTTCACAATTTTGTTTTTTACCTTTCTGTCATGTAGTTCTTTCTTTTTTTATTATCAACAATAACTATAAACTGCATTCAGCATTGTGTGGTTTACGCACCTGGAAGTGCGGTTAATTGTGAAAGGTACGATCTTCCGTAGTAGCCTGCATGCTATTGCGTTCGGCTCGTGAGCGCACGATTATTAGTTGAAGCCACAGCTTCCCCGTGCCCATGAATATTAGACGCAAAATCACTGTTACAAATAAATTTTTTATAAACTTATCAACCTAAAGTGATTGAAATTAACTTGGGTCTCTCAAATAAAGGAAAGCTTAGAGCCCACTGCGTTGCTTTTAATCATAAAAATCTTTTAATCAAACAGTTCTGAAGGGCTCAGGAGATACACAAAGGTCACGCAATATAAGTGGCGCTCATAGCATTGAAGAAAACGCAAAACAAGAGGTGCATTAGAAGCTGATAGCAGGAAATAAAAATGTTTCTAGGGACTGAAAACGTATCTCAGTACTTCATGAGAAATATTAGGGGAAAGTGTCGGACACAGAGATATACCTACGCGCACGGTGCGGGTAACTTTAATTGGTTTTGGGGGAAAGGAAATGGCGTACTATCTGTCTCACATATCTTTGGACAGCTGAACCGCGCCGCAAGGGGAGGGATAAAGGAGGGAGTGAAAGAAGAAAGGAAGAGAGAGGTGCCGTAGTGGAGGACTCCGGAATAATTTCGACCACCTGGGGATCTTTAACGTGCACTGACATCGCACAGCACACGGGCGCCTTAGCGTTTTGCCTCCATAAAAACGCAGCCGCCGTGGTCGGGTTCGAACCCTGGAGCTCCGGATAAGTAGCCGTGCGCCCTAACCACTGAGCCACCGCGGCGGGGTCACGGTGCGGGTAAAATATGCGTTCTCAAGAAGAGTGCTTAGAATGTCTATCAACTCTTATTCGCACATTTCTTTTTTTATTATTTGAAATAAAAATGGCGTTTTCATGCCGCTTTCTGTAAGCATCCTCTCTTTTACTAAGCGGCCGGGTTTATAAAAATGAGCAGCTGCATTCGAAAGCTTCTGCTCACGCAAATAAAGCTCTTTTAAAAACACATGTATATTCGTAAAAACGAACAGGTGGTGGAATATTTCAGCGTTGTTATTCTTTCGGGCTCTTAAAAACAATAAATAAAAAATAACACTTGTTTGTTTAAGCGGTGCTCATGCGCGCCGTTCCCATTTTTTTCGCATTGTACGTCAGCCGCAACCACAAGAACAACATATAGGTATGTATCTGAAATGTCCCACCTTTAGTGGTCATTGCTGCTTACCAGAAGCTCTGAAGTTTTGCGATCACGGTTACATTCTTTCGCCCCGTTACATTGTGCCCATTTATCAAATTAATCCACGCAGATGTAGGGCAGAAAACAGCCTTATGACTTAGCTCTCCAGTTGCATGCTCACGTCATAAATCCATGCTCTGAACTCGTGGAGCAATGCGAACCATTTTTCTTGAAGTAAAAAAAAAAGGAGGGGGGGTCTTTTAGTAGTAAGTGTATCAGCTTCTGGTCACACTTTTTAAGGCGGGAAAGCTTTATTTGAAGCTTAAGTAAAATTCCTTTTTCTAAATAGAGACAGACTTTTGTTTTAACGATGGCTCTGATTTTATAGATCAGCGCAGCCTCTGAGACAAAGCAAAACACACTAATCTCATCGCACCTTGCAAAATCATTTATAGAGCCATTGACGAATGTTTAGAGAACTATTCCTTCGTGCCTAGTCGCTATGTTATAACATGTGCGCTCACAGTTTTCGTAGAGTTGCGGCATTCCATGGCGCACTTGCTTATGCAGGGCACACCAGTACCAATTCGGAACAAAATGGGATCTTTTTTTTTTCAATCATCATCCTGCAGTTTCTTTTAAAGTATATCTTCCGAAAACCCTGTAATGCTAAACGTTTAGGGCCACTTTGAGAGATGCTGAATATACAGCCAGTGTATTTTTATTGTAGCCTGCATTTCATGTCCTCTTTTGAGTTTAGTGTCGTGAAGTTTCACGTGATTGCATACTCGTATTTAGCACGTGATCGCATGAAAATTTTGCGCCGATATAGCATTATCTAATATCTAAGGTACAATCATTTCCACGTCGTAAAGTTTCGCGAGATTACATACTCATATTTAGCACGTGATCGCATGAAAATTTTGCGCCGATATAGCATTACCTAATATCTAAGGTACAATAATTTCCACGTCGGGAAGTTTCACTAGATTACATACTCATATTTAGAACGTGATTTATTCACAAATGAAAATTAGGTCACTGACCAAGTCGAAAGATGAAAAATGACGTTTCGGGTCCCATACGGGGCCCTTGTTCACAATGAGGCTGTCACGGAAGAAGGAATGGTTATATACGCTTCAGAATCTTCTGCAATCTTTTCACGTAGATAGGATGTAGCGTGCCCTGATTCTTGTTTAGCGTGTTGGCCGTTGTCTGGATGATTAGGGATTCTAGATGAAGTCTTGCAGATAGGTTTCTTTCCGTCGCCAAGATTTCCACCTCATCCCAGTCAATCTCGTGGCCAGTGGACAGCACGTGCTCTGCAACTGCATTTTTTGCTGCGCGCTTGTTTCTGACGTCGCCCTGGTGCTCCTTCATGCGCCGCTGGAAGTTCCCGGTTTCCCCAATGTAGACGGAGGGGCAGTCGCTGCAAGGGATCCTATAAACAACGCCAGGGAACTTGGCACGTGGTAGCGGGTCCTTCACGTTGACCACATCGGCTCGCAGTTTGCTAGTTGGCACGTGTGCAATGTGCACTTCGTGTTTACGGAAAATCCTAGAAAGGGCCTCGCTGATCTGACGCACGTAGGGAATTGCAGCACGTTTTATCTTTTTTGTCAGCTGTTGTGCTCCTCGTGTGTAGGTGGCTTTCTTGGTGACTTTGCTGGTAAAATTTCTAGGGTAGCCGTTTCGCTCAAGATCGTGCTGTATAAGCTTCATCTCGTTGCCAAGGCTGACCGGGTCGGAACAGATGTTTTTAGCACGGTTGACAAGTGACGCAACCACTGAACGCTTGTGAGCCGTAGGATGAGCGGAATCAAAATCCAGGTATCTCCCCGTGTGCGTTGCTTTTCGGAAGACGCTGAAGGCTAACCGATGCGCATCACGTTTGACGAGCACATCCAAGAACGGGATCATGCCGTTCGCTTCCTCTTCCAAAGTGAAATTTATGGATGGCTCTACGGCATTCAGGTGTTCAAGGAAGCTGTGAATGTGCTTCTTGTTTAAAATGCAAAAGCAGTCATCAACATACCTCAGAAACACCTTTGGACGATGTGTGAACGAGTTCAGGGCTTTCTGTTCAATAGACTCCATTGTCAGGTTGGCAGCCGTGACTGAAATGGACGCTCCCATTGCGGTTCCGAAGATCTGCTTGTACACTGTGCCGTTGTAAGAAAAATACGTATTGGCTAAGCAGAAATGAAGCAATTCGCTGATCTCGCTGACGTTCAACGGCGTGCGATCGGGAAATGAGGGGTCGCTTTTTATGAGCTCCTTGCAGGTTTCCACAGCAAGGTCGACCGGGACACTTGTGAACAGGGAACATACATCAAAGGACACGAGCACATCGCTTTCTTCGAGGACGACATCCTTGACTTTTTCAATAAAGTCTTGCGAATTCTTGATGTGCGTCGCTGTTTGTCCCACCAACGGAGCCAACACTTTGTGCAGATAACCGGATAGACGGAAAAGAGGCGACCTGGTGAAATCCACGATTGGCCTTAGCGGAGTACCACTTTTGTGAATTTCCGGCAAGCCACATATTGCCGGAGCGGATCCGTTAGTGCAAAGAAGCCTGTAGTACAGCTTTCTTTGAGAAGGCGGAAGACCACTGAATATGTCACACAGGATCACTTGCAAGCGGGACTGTATTTTGGACGTAGGGTCCTTACTGAGCTTGCAGTAGGTTGTCGCGTCCTCGAGCATCTCTGACATTTTTGAGTGGTACGCAGACCGGTCAAGCACAACAGTCACATTTCCTTTGTCTGCGGGCAGAATTGCAATATCTTCCTTCTTTCTCAGCGACTCGAGGGCCTTCCGTTCACCTTCGGAAAGAATGTGCTCATGGTGCTGTTTCCGCATTCCTTTAAGAACACCGATCGCATTCATTCTGACATCTTCTTGTACGTCTTTATCAAGAAGACTAATGGCTCTTTCCACAGCGCAAATCATCTTCCGCGTATCCGGCGGCTTCCCCTGATTGAAATTCAAGCCTCGGCTTAGCACCATTTCTTCGGTGGCACTCATGGTGTACGACGACAAGTTTTTAACCTTGAAGACTGGTCCTCTAGACTCGTTCCTTTTTTCCCCCAGCAAAGTGCATAGTTTGCTTCTTTGCGACACTTCGTGCTTTTCTGTTGTGCGCCTCGCTTCTTGGTTGGCAGCTAGTTGTACCTCCGCGTAGATTTCTGGCATGCGGAACTCTAGTTGCCGCTTCGCAAAGAAAGCCTCCTGTTGTAGGCGCTTCAAGGTGTACTTACATTCATCGATGCGGGCTTGTACAAGCTGTCGCTCTGCCTTCGTTACGACGTAGCGTCCAAAGGCGGTGTGGTCAACGTGCGAGCCGATGTGGTCAACGTGAAGGACCCGCTACCACGTGCCAAGTTCCCTGGCGTTGTTTATAGGATCCCTTGCAGCGACTGCCCCTCCGTCTACATTGGGGAAACCGGGAACTTCCAGCGGCGCATGAAGGAGCACTAGGGCGACGTCAGAAACAAGCGCGCAGCAAAAAATGCAGTTGCAGAGCACGTGCTGTCCGCTGGCCACGAGATTGGCTGGGATGAGGTGGAAATCTTGGCGACGGAAAGAAACCTATCTGCAAGACTTCATCTAGAATCCCTAATCATCCAGACAACGGCCAACACGCTAAACAAGAATCAGGGCACGCTACATCCTATCTACGTGAAAAGATTGCAGAAGATTCTGAAGCGTATATAACCATTCCTTCTTCCGTGACAGCCTCATTGTGAACAAGGGCCCCGTATGGGACCCGAAACGTCATTTTTCATCTTTCGACTTGGTCAGTGACCTAATTTTCATTTGTGAATAAATCATGCTTCGCCCTGACCAGACGGTGTTCCGTCGAACCTTGGACTATGTAACTATATTTAGAACGTGATAGCATGAAAATTTCGCGCCGATATCGCATTACCTAATATCTAAGGTACAATCATTTCCACGTCGTAAAGTTTCGCGAGATTACATACTCATATTTAGCACGTGATCGCATGAAAATTTTGCGCCGATATCGCATTACCTAATATCTAAGGTACAATCATTTCCACGTCGTGAAGTTTCACTAGATTACATACTCATATCTAGAACGTGATAGCATGAAAATTTCGCGCCGATATCGCATTACCTAATATCTAAGATACAATCGTTTCCCTGTCGTCAAGTTTTACGTGATTATATACTCGTATTTAGCACGTGATCGCATGAAAATTTTGCGCCGATATAGCATTATCTAATATCTAAGGTACAATCATTTCCACGTCGTGAAGTTTCACGTGATTGCATATGCGTATTTAGCACGTGATCGCATTAAACTTTTGCGCCGATATCGCATTGCCTAACATCGAAGGTGCAATCATTTCTACGTCGTGAAGTTTCATGACATTGCATACTCGTATTTAGCACGTGATCGCATGAAAATTTTGTGCCGATATAGCATTATCTAATATCTAAGGTACAATCATTTCCACGTCGTGAAGTTTCACGAGATTACATACTCATATTTAGCACGTGATCGGATGAAAATTTTGTGCCGATATAGCATTATCTAATATCTAAGGTACAATCATTTCCACGTCGTGAAGTTTCACGAGATTACATACTCATATTTAGCACGTGATCGCATGAAAATTTTGTGCCGATATAGCATTATCTAATATCTAAGGTACAATCATTTCCACGTCGTGAAGTTTCACGAGATTACATACTCATATTTAGCACGTGATCGCATGAAAATTTTGTGCCGATATAGCATTATCTAATATCTAAGGTACAATCATTTCCACGTCGTGAAGTTTCACGAGATTACATACTCATATTTAGCACGTGATCGCATGAAAATTTTGTGCCGATATAGCATTATCTAATATCTAAGGTACAATCATTTCCACGTCGTGAAGTTTCACGAGATTACATACTCATATTTAGCACGTGATCGCATGAAAATTTTGTGCCGATATAGCATTATCTAATATCTAAGGTACAATCATTTCCACGTCGTGAAGTTTCACGAGATTACATACTCATATTTAGCACGTGATCGCATGAAAATTTTGTGCCGATATAGCATTATCTAATATCTAAGGTACAATCATTTCCACGTCGTGAAGTTTCACGAGATTACATACTCATATTTAGCACGTGATCGCATGAAAATTTTGTGCCGATATAGCATTATCTAATATCTAAGGTACAATCATTTCCACGTCGTGAAGTTTCACGAGATTACATACTCATATTTAGCACGTGATCGCATGAAAATTTTGTGCCGATATAGCATTATCTAATATCTAAGGTACAATCATTTCCACGTCGTGAAGTTTCACGAGATTACATACTCATATTTAGCACGTGATCGCATGAAAATTTTGTGCCGATATAGCATTATCTAATATCTAAGGTACAATCATTTCCACGTCGTGAAGTTTCACGAGATTACATACTCATATTTAGCACGTGATCGCATGAAAATTTTGTGCCGATATAGCATTATCTAATATCTAAGGTACAATCATTTCCACGTCGTGAAGTTTCACGAGATTACATACTCATATTTAGCACGTGATCGCATGAAAATTTTGTGCCGATATAGCATTATCTAATATCTAAGGTACAATCATTTCCACGTCGTGAAGTTTCACGAGATTACATACTCATATTTAGCACGTGATCGCATGAAAATTTTGTGCCGATATAGCATTATCTAATATCTAAGGTACAATCATTTCCACGTCGTGAAGTTTCACGAGATTACATACTCATATTTAGCACGTGATCGCATGAAAATTTTGCGCCGATATCGCATTACGGAATATCTAAGGTACAATCATTTCCACGTCGTGAAGTTTCACGTGATTGCATATGCGTATTTAGCACGTGATAGAATGAAAATTTCGCGCCGATATCGCATTACCTAATATCTAAGATGCAATCGTTTCCCCGTCGTCAAGTTTTACGTGATTATATACTCGTATTTAGCACGTGATCGCATGAAAATTTTGCGCCGATATAGCATTATCTAATACCTAAGGTAGGATCGTTTCCAGATAACAGTCCTGCAACAGAAGCCGCAAATGTCTGGAGCTCCATACGAAGTGACACAACATTAATCCGCATTAAATGACATTACACTGCATTACGCTAATGGGTAAGGGGATTGGATTTCAGGACAAGTCAGGCGTAGCAGGGTGCGGCAGAAAGTTGGGGGGGGGGGGGGCGGATATAGCTCAGAAGTTTGAGGAGATAAGAGAGAGAGCGAAAGATGAACGGAAAAGCAGGGAGATTAAGGTGCCCGTGGCTGACACAGGATGGGGTTAATTGAAGAGATATGGGAGATGCCTTTATGCTGCAGTGGGCGTAGCCAGGTTGCTGCTGTTAATGGTGAAGATATCAATAAAGAGAGCAGCCGAAAAGCCACGGTGCAGATGTGTCAGTATGCTTCACATAGACCTGTGAGCCAGACAAAAGTAGAATAATAGTAGAAGTGCTCTGTTCCTGCCCCCTTTTTGTGCTCTGACTACTAAAGCAACGGTTGTTTCTCTTTTGCAGTTCATAGGCATATCGACTATGATTTATGCTGCTAGCATGAAGATAAACAATTACGGCCCAAACTGCTATAAAAGTCCCTTCTCAGAGAAATATTTTGTCTCATTGTGAAACGTTTCGCTGGATTTTAAAAAAAAACACGATTACACGTCGAAGGCAGACGTTTCTTCTCTCAAACCAGCGGTGACACCCTTTCCAAGTACAAATAATCAGCGTCTAAGTAGTTATCGCAAATGCACAGCTTAAAAGATTATTGGATTCAAGCTTACCGGCTTAGTGCATTAATTAGCGAAAGCAAATTGGCATTAGCGCTGAGAGATCTGGAATGGCAGGCCAATTTGACGTTTCATAGGCGACTGCCTGGTTGCGCGTCTCTTACTCGTTCTAGCGCCTATTCCCTTGCGGTCTTCGGGTCACTCGCGTTCCCGGCACACTTCACAGACTGCAGTACTCGCTTCCACGAAGCAAATAGACTAGCCCCACTGTCGTCTTATTCGCAGCGTAAATCCTCCATCGGTTTGGAAGAAAGGAAAGGGGCATAAATTACTCACTGGGTCAGGGGATATCTGAATCGCACTGTGAGGTGTCGGTGTGTGAGGTGCCGGTGGTGTCTACCTCCAATTTCAGGTAGTTATGTGTCTTTCGTTTTCTCAAATTCAGTGGATGGTTTGGACTCCATCGCTTTTGAAGATGCACAACTGGCTTCTTCGTATTTTATTATTATTGCGAAGCAATACTACTTTAGGTCGCACTTCAGCCCGTTCCGTGGCGAGGCGGTGGTAGGCACCATTGACCTTTAGCGTGACCTTGCTGCGTGACGTCACACCACGTGGTGACGTCACACCAGCTGTGTAAAAACGGGGCCCCATCTCACGCCGTCACGAGGCGAGGCGGTAGCCACCAACGGCGGCCTAACTCCCGCTCCTCTCACCAGGGGCGCTACGGTCGGTGTGATGTCACACCAGCTGTGTAAAAACGGGGCCCCATCTCACGCCGTCGCGAGGCGAGGCGGTAGCCACCAACGGCGGCTTAACTGCCGCTCCTCTCACCAGGGGCGCTACGGTCAGAGTGACGTCACACCAGCTGTATAAAACAGCTCCGCTCCTCTCGCTAAGGCAGTCATACAGCCAGATGTTACAATTGCTTCGCAATCACCAGGCTTAACCAAGCTAAGCCACGGCCGTTTTTATTTTAATAAAACACTGACTACTACTACTATTGTATCCCCTAAATGGCTTAAAACAAGTTATTACAGTTTTCGCTGTAAAAAATGTACACACCTTTGAACGCATCAAGAACAGTCAGAAGGAAGCAGGGTCGTCGTAGTTTGGTATAAACACACTCTCGTACAACTCGGAAGTGGTGCGAGGAAAGCACGGGTAACGCGGCAAGGAGAGAAAATTGATTCGTGCAGCCAAGGTCCGTGTATTCGTAATCTACTGCCGGAGTTGGCAAGTGTTCATGTTACTACTGTCTGCGCGTGACTCGACCGTGTGTGTTTGTCGGCAGCCGTGATCGCCATGTGACTGTTATGTATATGTGGAGGAAAATTTTCTTACCTTTGTGCTTGTAGTCGGAAGTCTGTCGTCGAAGTAAACGGTAGCACTCCGCACGCATGTTCGTTCTTAACAAATGGCGACCAAGATGGGATAAGCAAACCGCGATGACCACCAGCCTAGGAAAGCTGCCGGAGTTCTGCCCGGAGACCAGCAACATTGAAGCCTACCTGGAAAGGTTCGATTTGTTTGCTACAGCAAATGAAATAGACTTAAGTAAGAAGTTACCAGCCTTCCTATCTGTCCTAGGAGATCAAGTGTGCGGGTCGCTGCGTAGTCTGCTGTCGCCGAAGGTCATCGTGCCTGAGGAAAACGCAGAAGAAATAAGGATATGTGGTGAATACAGAGTGACTGTCAACCATGCCATTGAAGTAGACCATTATCATTTGCCTCCTCCTGAGGGCACTTTTGCGAATCTTGTACACGGAACCGTGTCCACCGTTCCAGGCCTTTCAGAGGCTACGCCCAGATCGAGCTGAACGAGCATGCTCAAGAACTGCTCACAGTAAACATGCGCATGAGGCTATTTAGGTTCCGGCGGTTACCATATGGCGGTAGCAAGCGCATCAGCCATGTGTCAGGCCGTAATAGATCAGGTGTTGCAGGGCATCCCTGGTGCCGCCTGTTATTAAGACGATGAGTCGATTATCTGGCAAAGACCAAGCAGAGTGCTACAGCTCTTTAGAGCATGTGCTGGGCGCACTAAGCAGGAACGATTTCCCAATTAATGAAGGAAAGTGCAATTTTTTTCATGAAAAAGTGCACTACCTAAGGTACGAAGTAGACAGGCATTGTTTTCATGCAAATGCTGACAAAGTGAAGACTATTCGTGAAGGACTAGAACCTGAGAACATGACTCAGTTCTAGTCTTTTTTAGATCTAGTGAAGTTCTATCTGAAATTTTTACCCTACCTAGCAAACCTGCCAGAACTGCTACACCGCCTTCTTAGCAAGGGCTCAGTATGGAAATGGTCGCGTCATTGTGAAGACACTTTTGCACAATGCAAGCAGCTACTAAGTCAAGGTAGCGTTTTGGAACTATATGACATAAGCAAATAAACCCAATTGACTTGCGATGCCTGTGGGTATGGCTTAGTGTGGTGTTAGCACATGTGGCTTACGGCGAGGAGCGCCCGGTTGCGTCTGCGTCTAGGCTAATGATACCGGCTGACAGAAACTGCGCGCATATCGAAAAGGTTCCGCTAGCCATCGTGTTAGCACAAGAAATTTCACAAGTACCTGTATAGGCTTAGTTTCCGCATTGGAACAGACCATGAGCCACTCACTGTGATATCTTAGCTGAAACAGCATGGAAGTCCTGTAGCTGCAGCTCTAATTCATCGATGGGGCCGTTTCCTTGCGAATTACTGTTTTTGAGTTGTGTACAAGCCCCGCACAAAGATAAGCAAAGCAACGCTGATGGCTTGTGACGCCTGCCTTTGGCTTAAGCTACTGATGTCGCTGAGCAAAGTTACTTCTCTACTGCCAAGGACATGCCCATAACTGCAAAAGATACCGATTTCGGACCATCAAAAGATAGGGTCCTGTGCGCAACAGATGAGTTCGCATGGTTGGCTGTGAGCAGTAGATGACAAATATGAACCATTCTTTCTTCGACGTTATGGACTTTCAGTGGACGATGGCTGTTTGTTTTGGGAAAGTGGAGTGGTGAGTCGCTTCTGAAAAAAGTGCTGTCATTGTTGCATGAACAGCACATAGGGATAACGAAAATGAAAGTGGTTGCAAGGTAAACGGTTTGGTGGCCTGGGTTTCACAGTTGCCTTGAACACACTGCAAAACAATGCCCCATCTGTAAGAACTTCAGGTCTCTATAGGGCAGCCAGCACCGCTCTGAACTTGGAGATGATGTAAAAACCCTTGGGAGCGAGTGAACCACGATTCTCCTGTTTTTTTTTTTTTTTTGTGGCAGTTGACTCTTACTCGAAGTGGGTAGGAGTAAAAATAATGACTTCCAAAATTGTCAAAAAAAAACTGTCGAAATTCTTACGACATTGTTTGCTGGCCACGGCCTTCCCTTTGAGGTGGTTATCATTGATGGTTGAGGTGGTTGCCGATAACAGTTTTCCGATTTCTTGATTGCAACCGGCGTCAAGCACACCCGAACTCCGCCGTATCATCGGCAATTTAAGTGCGCTGCAGAACGCGTGCTTCAAACTGTAAAGCAGTAATTACAGAAACATTTATTAGCTGACGAGAGAAACAAAGGTTCGAGGTCCCCTCAGCACTCGCTCGACAACTTTCTTATCGCGTACAGGACTACGTCACATACATTCAGAGGGTAAACACCTGCGGAACTTTTCTCGAAGTGGAAATTGCGTACAAGGTTGACTTTTGCTAAAACGAAACTTGGATGCAGGTATTAAGGCTGAACCCTAGAGGGCGCTGTTCGGTGAGAACATCCGCAGGAGCGACCCAGTGTTTGCGGCGTGTAACCGTGCACTTGGGCGTACGGCAAGTGTTGAGAGCTTCAAGTGGCGCTCTCGGAAGGTTGTCCAAGTGAAGTCTCCATCAAGACACCTCGTGTTTGTAGAGAATCAAACTCGTTTCCCGCATGCCGATCACCTGCGATGTTCCTTTCTGACGCGTGACGGATCTGCTGAGTTGCATGCTGTTGTAATTGAGCTACTGCATCCGAGCAATCAACCCGCTGAACAGCATCATGATGCAAATGAGTTGTCGCATGCGAAGTGATCAATCAGGGTGCTTTGTCACCGGAAATGGCTGCATCTGCTAAGTCACAGCATAGCACCCGCGTTCGGCGGCCGCCAGACCGGCAGACGTATGACTCTGATCTTGTTTGAGGAGGAGCGTTGTATACGCAGTACTTTATTACTTAAAATTGCTGTGAGGCAAGCAGGGGCAGCGCGGCAAGGACAGAAAATTGATTCGCTCAGCCAAGTTCCGTGTATTCGTGAGCAACCACCGGATTTGGCTAATGTTTATGTTGCTGCCGCATGCGCCTAACTCAACCGTGTATCTGCGTCGGCAACCGCTATCGCCATGTGACTATGTTGTGTATAAGGAAGAAAACTGCGTTCCCTTAGTATCCGTAGTCGAATGAATTTCGTCGAAGTAAACGGTCGCACTTTGCCTGCCTCTTCGTTCTTAGCACAATTCTTTCTATTTTTTTTTCTGCCTGCCCTGTTAGCCCTTTCCCGCCGCTGCGTCGGTACTGGGCCTGGGTCATCAGTCAATGCTCTTGAAAGTCTGGGGCGTTTCTTCGAATGAACCGTCTTTTTAATCTTCATTGCCTTCGCACTTTTAAGGGCAATAAATGTTACCACAATCAACATTTTCAGAATTATGTCAGAGCTCTTTCATCAAGTGCGCTCTATTAAGGAAGGTGCTATTTTTTAGAACGGCGAAAAACCGCAAAAGATGCAAGCAGTACCGTCTTGTGTTGTCTGCCTCCATCTCATGTGTTCTGCGATTTTTCGTTGTTGTAATGTCTAACCAACTGGCCTACAACTGTACCCTGCCATGCTATGTTTTTTTTTAATTACCGAGGGCACTTAAGATAACGTACATGCTTTGAATGCGAGCACATTATTAATTTTTACTGTGCATTTCCATTCTATTTTGAATTATTTTTCTTTTTTTTCTTTTTTCCTAACGACACACCTACTCATTAGCATGCAGTCGTAACGCGACGCTTCCGCTAGGTTCACCTTTGTTTGCCGGCAGGAACGCGGCGCCTATGGATTGCGCGCTTGCATTGCAATCTTAAGTTCCTGCGTTAAATTGCACGCACCTTCAGAATAAATTTATTTTCCTTTGATACCACAGTGACGTCACCTGGGATTTTTTTGTGAAAATTTTCGCGGTCAACGACACAGGGTTTCGTTGGCGATGAGCCATGTAATGCTATCAGCATTTGTAAGTGAGCATGATAAGACACTACGTCGAAAGCAGATCTCCCTGTTTGTAAGTATTTACACTGTGAAGTGTTACAGGACCGACTTGGAGAGATATTATGAGGCCAAACAGTTTGCTTTAGAGACAAGAAAGAGGGCAGTTAATGTGCCCTTTTCGTACTTTTGGATCTTCAGTGGTGCTGTAATGGCCGATGCACACGTGTGAACCGCAACCATTGCCAACAAATAAATTTTAGGCAGAACTGCACGCTCAGTTTTTCGAACACCGAAAACCAGAAGAGCTTTCTTGAAGATCGCAGTACACTGCACTTATCTGCAATGCGCGAGCAGCTGTAGAGGCAGCAACAACACATCCCCCAGTTTGTTCATTCACCATTAGTATCAACAGCAAGGTTGAGATCACTGCAGCATAAAAACCTCTCCTAGCGATGTTCAGTTATCAATATATTTCTCCAGCCTTCGTCACCCTGTAGCTGCAGATATCTCCTTTGCCCACCCGATTCCTTCTCACCTCAAATTACGTTCCCTTTCCATTAGTACCTACTTCATACTTCAGCCAAGTATGTAACCTACGAGTACTACTGCGACCAATGGCGTCCGTTTGAAACACATTCTTTCTGCCATACCTACTCTCATAATGAGTGGTTTTTGATGTCCCTGAAACGCCACGTTTGCTGTTCGGTGACAACTACTTTCATGTGCTGCTTCGTAGTACATAGTTACTAAACTTTATTCCGCTTACATCCCCTAGAGGACAAAGGCAACTCCCAGTGGTTTCCAGTTAGCCTGTTCCTGCACCAGCCCACCCCACGCTATATTCAAATGCTTTCCGCTTACCTTGCCACCTGATATTCGGCCGTGCATCGTAAACCAGGCGACAAGAGTATTTACTACCGATGACAAAATAAAGCATCACGTTGTGCCCCCGGCCTTTCTAGTTACGAACGAAAGCATCTGAAAAGAAAGCCAAGGGAAAAAAAGCGATTGAAGTAGGCTACGACTGAGCTGAGGCATTCAACTATGCCTTCATTGGTCGCAACTGACAACTTGGAAAGTACTGTAAGTCAGCATAACAACAAAAATTTTTTTTTCAAACGAAAGAAGTGTCGTTCAAAGACTCATTAATTTTTTTGTTGAACATTTTTCAGACTCAAACCCCACTGTTGGGAATTCGGCGCTATCAGTGGTTTGAGGACACTCCCCAAAACGGTTCTCGCAGTATAAAATTTTGCTGGATGATCCGACACCTGATCCTACAATTTTGCGAAAACAGTTCAATTTACCCTCAAGCGTGAGGGTGTAGTGCGAATGTGGGTGGAGGGGGCTGGTGGATTGTGCTTCTGGGGGGTACTGAGTCTTTTGATTCGATTACGCTGTCGCTTTTTTATACGACTGCTGTGTGGGCTTCTAGTGGGTGGAGCCAATGTGGGTTGTGAAGACAGCTGAGTTGATGGTGGGTTGCGCTTCTGGAGGCTAGAGTTGGGTTGATTGATGGGTTGTGGATGGCATCTCTAGAGGGTAAAGGTGGGCAGGAGTGGGCGGTGCTTCTAGATGATCGGGGCTTCACTCTCCGAAGCTACCGACAGACACCAGAACTTTCGCATTGTGACACTGGTGCTGCTTAGCTCCAAGTGCTAAGTGTTATATTTACAACCAAAATGTTATTTCACCGTGTTGCACAGTGTTAGTTTCTTTAATAGCTACAATTTCAATTTGCCGGTGTGCTCGCTGAAGGACCATCTGTCTTTGGTATTAGTAGAATAGAACACCAAGCAGGTGTTGCAGTATGTTTACTGAAATCTTAATGATAACGTTTAGAGTTGTTAGTTGGCTGTAATGGCGGGAATAGATGTTAACCGATTTGAACTTTCCGCTGCTGCCTTAGTCTACCGCAAGTGGTAGCAAAGGTGTTCAAAACCGCCGAGGTTCTCCACGGCATTGCGCTGTCCCCTTGGCGCTCCGAAAGCGTGAACGCGTCAGCTTCAAGTGCCAGCTAGTCGGGTACTCATCGATTGCTTATCGGTCGTTTTCGGCGCGGCCAGTAATGGCGCAGCTTGCTCGTAGAGCAGAGCACCAGATTACGTGAACGCACAAAATGGTGGCACAAGGAAAGCATACGAAGCTTTAAGGTTGAAAGCGGCTCCTAAACAGCAGAAAAATGCTAATGCATCCAAAAATGCCTATACAAAACCGTCTCGCAGAGGGCACTGATGGTAAAGAGGAAATAACACGAACAAGGAGAAAGTTGGTAGTAGAATTGTTGGATAGTGGGGTAATAAATATTGATGCATAAGTGGCACAGATGAATCTTTGACATCGTGACGTCTTTTTTTGGAGAAGGTAGATCTGAGAGATTGATTTAAAAATGGATCTGAACGCGAGCCCAGAAACAAAAATAAATGTGTTGCAAATAAAGTTAACCACATTCGAATGCGCACTTCAAAGCTTCATAGTATTTTGCGAGACAAGCAGGCCGACGCAGCTTTGTGAATGAGTATACCTTCTTGATACACTGATTTCTGCAAGGAAAAGAAACATGTACGTAAAAAGAAGTTCTTCTATTGCAGCTCTATGTAAGACTGTCGGGGCAGATATTGTTAAAATTTAATTTCATTGATGAAACAATGTTATCTGATGTTTATTTTAAAGCGAGTGTACTTTTTATCCTTCTTTTTTCCGGAAGCTGTTTTGCTCTCTGGTATGGCAAGAGAATGACAAGTAACATGCAGTACTGTTAACTGCCGCAGAGCATCAAATGAGATTTCGATAAATGGCAGAGACGGTAAATAATGAATCTGGGGAAAATATTTAGATAACTGCGAACCTAGGTTTGATTAGCAGCATTTCAGCCATGCGTTCATTCACCTAATACGCATTGTCCTTCATATCGCTGAGGAATGGAAGGCAAAGGTGGCTGGGAACATAAAAGCACCCATATTGATTGAAAATAGTCAGCGCGGAATTTGTGGCCTTCCATATCACAGACAGAACCAGCAATCAGTCACACGCCCTAGTCTGAGCGCAGGTATTTTCACATTGTGCATTGTCTCAGGTCGTTGTTACTGCAAGAGAGACACGCACTTCACTGGGAATATTTAGCACCCCGCATACTTTTAAACGCAGTTCAAATTCTTTTAAAACATTTTTAAAATAGTTTTTGTCTGGATATAAAATTTAAGGTATTCTCCAAGAAGATAAAAAGGAGTATTCTTGCTCCAAAACACGTACAGGCATTTTCCTAATATTTCACTCCCACATAGTCGCAACGTCTGCCAGAAGTATAACAAACCATCAACTGGAACATGAGCTTATGAAATTAAACGTGGGTACGGTGCGTACTTAGCAATTCGCGTCAATGGTGCAATAGGCATGAGAGGTACTTGTCATGCACTGTGCGGATAAAATTTGTGAAAATTTTGTGTGTTGCCTAGGTTTGAGAACTATAAAAGCTGGAAATAAGGCATTCTGGTTGATGATAATTGTTCACGCTTGAACTTGCTGTCACAGTTCGTCTTCGCAACGTTAATCCAAGACATCCTAAACTCGTTCCTAATATTAAAAACTGCAAGGTCTAATATTATGCGAAGTATCTGGAAACCCCGTGCACAAAATATATTATTTTGCTACTTTACGTATTAATAAAATAAATGCATTCGAAAATATTTTTAAAAATTCGGACAGTTCTATTCTCCCACATTGCTCACGGAACTGGCAACTTCTAAAGAAGTAGCCTCTCCTCAAGCTAGCACCAGTCGTGAAACATCTTACGTTAACGCACTAAAGCATGCACGGACTCCATAAATAAGAGACGCTGTAATGAAAGGCCCCGAGTAAATTTCGATCACCTGCTGTTATTCACTTGCACTGACATGGGGTAGTGCACTGGTGCTTTGTACATTCGCAAACGCTGCGTCCGGGATTCAATTTCGCGACCTCATCCTTAGCTGTACCTTCGATATGGGTTGTCCGAGTGGAATCGACTCGACTTCATTGTATTATGCAGTCCTTTTATAACAACAAACATACTACACCGGACAAGCTGGCTATCTTTCACACCGGACAAGTTGGTGTTCATCTTTTCGCATCGGAGAGGCACTTTCTTCCAACGTCGTTATAGCTTAATAAGTAACACATTCTTTCTTCAATGTTATTTTATTCCTGCCATTCGGGAAAAAGAAACTTCTATGCAAGCAACAATTCCACGATACCGTTACGCCTCCTTATCACCCATTCCTTATCCTTATGCCGGACTGTCGCTTTTTAAATGCAAAGCAAGCGCGCTTGGAATCAAAGCTTCCTTATCGCAGCCACTCCACAATTACAATGCCTTTCAATGCTTAAAACGAGTTAGGCTAACGCCGCATTCATCTTCGGAGCCCTAATACTTCCTACGGACAGCGAAGTATATTTGCACACGCAATCTCATCCCACTCTGCGCCAGTCGCGTGCGCCACTCGAAGGCAAGGTAACAGCTCGGGAAACCCTTTTCTTCATGACGCGTCTTCAAAACAAGTTGGGCAACAGCGCGTGGTGCCGCAACGCGTGTAGTATCTGGGGCAATTCGCCGAATCATGCAGGCCGCGAGCGGGAGGGACGAGAAAGAGAGAGAGACCTTTCCCTTATCGCTTCGGCTTGTTCACCGCCGCCCTTATCGCGCGACTGGCTCTCCCCTTATCTCGAAGAATGCAAAAGCCGCAACAATCACGCGCGTTGTTCTGTATTTCTTTTCTTCCTTTCCTTCCCCCCCGCTGGACATCAGGGGCCATCCCCCTCCTTGGACCCGCAGAGCTGTCAAACGCGCCGAGCCCGCACAGCGCGTGCAGCAGGAGCCATGTGGCACGCCGTACTACTCGTCCTCCTAAGCGTCGTGTTCCTCGTAGTCGGGTAAGCCTCGAGCCTTGAAAGTGCGCATCATCTGGCACACACGTCTGCAGAACACCTCGAAAATATTGAGCGCTTCTTGTACGCACCTGTGAAGGCATAGGGGAGACAGTGAGGGCGCAGGAGGTCTTTTCGTAACCGCGTTCCCTTAAGAAATCGGCGCGTTTGTCAATTAAGCGCCAATGGGTTTGACTTTCAGTGCTTTTTTTTTATTCAACAATAATTTGCGGCTGTTCAAAGCAGCTCAGTACTCAGTCAGAAGTCCCATCCTGAGTATCATGAGAAATTGTATACAGCAGGCCGACGTTAAGCAAAAATTAAACAACTTTTACGCCTCTGCAGTACAACAGGCAGGAACGCAGACACAAGATTAAATGCGTTATTTTCATGCACAGCTTTGTTAAATAAGTTATAAGCATCTCGGCGTCCGAAGAAAAAGATTCATCCAGCAGGTGGCGTTAAAAGAGACTGGGTTGACAGCTAAGATTGATGTTTAAGTGGGGAATTCTGCAACTAACAGGTGCAGTAGATTTCAAGTAGCGGCAGATATATTCTCTTGGTTTATACCCCATGTGGCTAGAAAATCTGTTCTCCGATTGGTCTCCGTCTCAGACAGATGTTTCACCAACTAACCAGAAGGCATTTGAGCTAACTCCAGGAGCACTGACCTTTGATAACCTTGTGCGCATTCTGCAGCCGATTTGGAATTGGTCTGTAGCATAACTCTTCCCATTGGAAAACAGCTGTTGTTGGTCACTATAAAAGCTTCCTCTATATCCAACCAGGACATCAGTACTGTGGGGAAATATATTTATGATTCCGTCTTAGCGTACGCCGCTGTCGCATATATTTTAACGTAAATAAACAGGAGAAAATAAGTCTGGCGCGCATCTCAAATGAATAAAATCAGCACGCTCACTGTTGAAGATACAGGGTTATATTACAGTTATAAAAATATGTATGGGCATTTGGTCCAGATTACGTCTGTATCCAAGGGGCACAAAAATAGATTGTTCCTGAATGGAGGGAAAGAAAGGTACACACAGGCACTTCAGCGCTTCCTCTTTTCTTGACGAGAGTGTGTTGCAGCAAAGTAAACAAACAGAAATAACAAAAATAGAGCTGGTGCGGTGTCAACACAGACTCGCACACATGTACGTGAGAAGAGTAGAGACAATCTTTGTTGCTATCGGAACACTTTTCTTTGTTTTTTCTCAATTTTGCAGCATTTTCGCCCGGACGTTCACGTTCTGGAAAGGGAAAGGCATTCCGTACCTCTCGGTGTTGGACTACATTCGTGCCATTCGGGACAGTTTCACTGGAGTAAGTGCTTCATATCCTTATTTAACAGAGTAAGGTAGACAATTCTTCATAGGATTTTATAAGTCATCGTATTTATTGGTGTTTCACGTTTTGCACGAAAGGTGCGAATACGAAGTTGCCAGATAGCCGCCACGGTGGCTCAGTGGTTATGGCGCTCGGCTGCTGACCCGAAAGACGCGGGTTCGATCCCGGCCGCGGCGGTCGAACTTCGATGGAGGCGAAATTCTAGAGGCCCGTGTACTGTGCGATGCCAGTGCACGTTAAAGAACCCAAGGTGGTCTAAATTTCCGAGCCCTTCACTACGGCGTCTCTCATACCCTTAGTCGCATTGGGACGTTAAACCCCCATAAACCAACCAACCAAACGAAGTTGCCAGATAATTTTCCTCTCCGAACCATTCATTTGTTTCTCTCGCCGTGAGCTATGCGGACATTTTAATATGAACTCGATTCCTAATGTCACGTAATTTTGAGTTTTAGAAACATGGCTGCCAGCTAAAGACTTCTCACCTTTAACTAAAATAAGTAGCCTGGGCGTCGGCGTGGAAGACGGGGCTTCTGTGGGAGATCGTTGAAAATTTATAGAAGGATTATTAATTATGGAAAACATTTTGGTGGTTCTGCGGAGAGCATAGTTGTTTTCATCGACAGATAACGAAAGAAAAGAAATTTGCCGTGTTTATAGTGTTTATGTTCTTTTGTTTTCAGGAGCTAAACAAGGTCGCGGTAAGAAATTACAAGCGTTATGGCCGGATACACGGGTGAGTAAACTTGGTTTTGAGTTGTTAATTTTTGCGCTATGGAAGAAAATATGTGTCATAATAGGGGTACCACGTACCCTTAGTGTGGATTACAAGAAATCACCGGTACGAGACAGTTGAGACTAGTGGGAAAAATAATAGTCGACCAAAGTTTTGGTAAAAATACGCAGCTATTATAGAACTAGAAGTTGAATCCCCAAAAAAAGCTAATCGGTGAAAGCTAATCGCGGTACCTGCAGCATTATATGATTTGAGCAATATGATTGAGTGATACGATTGGGTAGCATGAAACGATTCGAACAACGAATAGATTATATACAAGCAGATAGAAGGTCACTTAGTCTGGGTAACATTTAAAAAGTTGGTCTTTGCTGAGAACAAATAGTAAAGACGATTATTTATACCTTTGTCTTAGCTTTGAAACGTTCATAATCTGTTGAACAAAAATTACGGGAAGGATGGAAGGAGGTTTGAATGCCAGCGAACATTTTATTCACGAAAGATTTGGAACTAAACAACACGGTGCAGAACGATTGACCAAATGTCCCTAAATATTTTTTGCTGCTCACCTGAACTGAGAAATGCATAAAGGGCTTCTTTGTAGGCACCAACATAGGTATAAATATGTCATGAGATTGAGGTCGCATATATGTGTTTGACCCTCCAGCACCTCACAGTGTGTCCTCACTATTAGCAGAAGTTGAGAAAACCTTTATTTCACACTGTCTTCGATTCCCTCTAATTGTGCTGTACTACTCAGCGAAATGGTGTGGAAGTGAATCTTTGGCAACTGAAACCTGAATTTCATAACTGCTGGACACGAAGTCACATAATTGATAGATTTTAAAAAGGCGTTCGAAGAATTTAGCGAGAACTTCTACAAGATGTTAGCAGGAGCGGTAAAAAGGTAATAAAACGGCTCTCGGCGGGTTTCAGGTCATACCAGGGATTAATACCAACCCTTGTTGTCGGTGACCCAGAAGTCTTGCGTGACATTTTCGTCAAGGATTTCAAGTCATTCGTCAATAAGTCGGTGAGTAAAAACATGGTGCCTACTATCAATGCATGTGAATAGCGACGCCATTGGCTTAAGCATTCCTTTTATTATACTGTTCAATTATAGCCTTAATTACTTACGTTTAAGCCTCAATTAAAAACTTTTTATAGGTAAATATTTCAGCAGTGTTTTTTCTTACCTGTTTCCTGTGCACTTTCTTCAGCCAGCAATACTTAATTTTATTATAGCGATAGTTTGACTGCTTTGAAGGAGAAGACAACAGACTAGGATGATTTCTTCTCATTAATATGTATGTAAATAATATATTATAACCAATGATGGCCTGCACGTGAAGAAAGAACGCAGAAAACATCCTCTTGCGGCACTTATATGAGTACACATTAAAAAGTGTCCGTTTTATGCAGCTCGCAAGTCGGTAAAGCTCAACTAATGTTTTGAGAAACCTCCTCCGACCAGAGCTATTATGCCAAAGAATATCGCTGTCAGATAACTGCGTGAAAAAAAAAACGATGCTACCTCCAGAGTACAAGATATAGTAGTCGGAAGACCGCGAGTAAAACGTTTACGAACCTACTTATGACAATGTGCGATGCATTTCTCCCAGGATGACAAGGTCTCGGGAAACGCCCTGTGGGACCAAATGGTGCTGCACCAGCAAAATGACCACTGGAAGCACACCCGCAGTTCACTATCTCCGATGTTCACGACAGCAAGGATAAAATCAGTGCGTATAATACAATGCCCAGGTTTCAAACACCTGAGCATTTCTATATATGTTAGTCTAGCCATTTCCTCAATTATTAGTGCTTTCCGAGGCTGCACACGGGCTGTACTTAGCAGTTTGATGATTCCACCTTGGTGACGTTTCCCTTCTTTACAGCAACCTGCCTTATGCACTGCACGAATTTTTAGTCTGCAGATATCTCTGCCTTAGTGCAGTACTAGGGGTATGCAGCGTTGGATTCCACATTGTGAGGAGCAGGATGAAGCATAGCTGGCAGCCGCTGAATAATAACAGCTTTCTTACTGTAATAACACTCTAAACATAGGCACCAGCAAACATCAGCTGGAACACAAAAGAATTTCCGGTTATTCCTTCTGTAGCTCATAATAAATGTAAAAAATATACCCGTCTTTCTATTGCCTTGGGACAGAGTCTGAGAGTTCTTGTCGAATGGTAAAGTTAACCTACTTCTGCCAATAAATCTGCTGTTCTGTTATCCAATATTATACGGTCTCCATTCATATTTGAGTGGTTGAAAAAATACTTAACCTTTTATTGGGGCGTAATTGCAGACAACTGCTTTTTTAGGCTTTTTAAGTTGATCTGAGGGCTGCCCCTGTAGTTTTATTTCTGTGAAGGCTTGCGTTTTCATTGGCGTACGATGTGCAAATCTTTAGATGCTGCCAAAGATGACGAAGCTCATGGACAAGTTCTGCAATCTGCTACTAAAGAGGCTGGAAGGCGAAAAACCGTTTGACCTTTACCAGTGAGTACAAAGCATCTTTTTCATTTCACTTTTATTTTGTCAGATATGACGATCTGTTTCACTGAGAAAAAGCCTGTTCGCCCCCCATATTAGGTGCCTATTGTTTAGCTAACGTTTCTAGTTATTTCGCTTCGACTTGCAAAGCACACAATCATATATTCACTCGACCAGAAGGACAGCATTCTAACGTTATGACAAAAAAAAAGGGGGGGGGGGGGGGGGGGGGGCTGGTTAAACCGGCTGACGAAGGACAAGTGAGGAAACCTTTTTGCCTTCTTTTTACACGAACTGTCCAGTCAAGTCAAGTACGGTGGGAAACCAATTCCTCTCCAGCGTTCGAGTGCGTATGAAGTCTGGCAAAGCGATCAGTTCTCAAATGCCTCGAACGGACGCAGATTTCTAGAAAGACCGGTCCTGATTGAAATTCCGACGCTCACCATGTGTTTAGTAGTCGGTACCGTCTATGGTTAAAATAGTTCCGAAATTTCTACGATGTCGTTTAATACTCTAGTAAGTACGGCGGCTTCTTTGGCTTCTTCCCTAAAGGCGATGAAAGGGGGGGGGGGGGGGGGGGCGCTGACATCGCACATTACATGGCCGCTTTTCCGTTTCGCCTCCATCAAAATGCGGCTGCCGTGGCCGGGACTCCATCCTGCGTCCTTTTATTCAGCATCTGAACGCAACAGCTATTAAGCCCCCACGGCGGTAAGAGGGCATGCTGTGTTTTCAAACGCATCTTTCCGAGGAAGTCCATATTTACAGGCGCGTGGATCGCAATTCTTTCTGCCTTTGCTTCTGCACCGCAATAGCCAAATATTAAATATATTGTGGCTGATACGGTTCAACGAAAGGCATTCGCTCTAAATTTCAAATTGTTGTCACCAACGCCGCCGCTTGAACAGCTCTAAAGAGGACCGTCATAGTTTCTTGAGACTTGCCGCAGGTGAAACTTACGCTTAACTCTTGTAACAATGACATCACCCTGTTACTTTCCAGCCTCCTAGAGAAGTCAGCCATGGATCTGTACACATCACTCATCTTTGATCTGGAGATCGACAGCCACGTGGAAACGGACCACCCTATGCTCAAATGCTACAGCGGGTTCCTCAATTCTCCGGGTGGCTGGAGGCTACTCATGATGAGTGGGTGCCTCGTTCTGGGTAGTCGACGCATTGCATGCAGCGATGCCCTTAAGGCATTATGGTCAGGACGCTTATTATGCGAAATCAATGCACTAAGGAGCCTCTTGCTCTAAGTCAACAATGTCCCGGTGTCTGTTGTTAACTTTAGGTAATTTCATTTCATTTTGGCCTAAATAGGCAACAAAAATGAAACAAAGACGTCGTCATCACGCCATCTTATGTTCGGCAGGAAATAGTAAGTTTCACTGGACAGTTCGCATGCAACACGAATCAAGTCTTTTTTTATGAAACTACTACATAGAAACAAGTCCAATTATCGAATCTGCCATGTTTGTCTTCATGACGGGTAGTTTCGTAATTATTTTGCTTGTAGTTCTGAAGCCAATGTTTTGTTCCGTTTGACCACGCCGTGCGTCTTGTGTTCGCATGATCAGACGGTAATTATTTCATTCACACAGCGACATTCACGCTTGTAAATTGTCTTGATGCTATTATTCCGTAATGTCCTGCATCTCGAATTTGTTCTAGGCAAGGAACTAATAATGGCCAACACTTTTCTTGCAAGGAATGCCCTTTCGTAAATATTGTTTTTCGCCTTTCAGCCACCCTGCCAAGGCTCTTCAAAGCGCTCCGAGTGGAATTTCCGAACAAGGGTGATGCCCAGTACGCCGTCGACTTCACGAGGCATATAATCGAGCAACGGCTCCGAGATAACGAGGTACGTCTCAACAATAGAGCAAGGTAGAACTCGTGCCTACGAGAAGTATTTTGGGTACGTCTAGTATTGACGAGGAAAAACAAATCCGCAGGGATAGATTAAACTGAGAGATAGAGTAGTGTACTCCTCACTTCGGCGGTGATATCGCGTCGGCAGGTAAAGCGCGTGAGTGCACTTACGGTGCAAACTAAGGCAGTAGCATTTACCCTCTGGGGCTTCGTTACAATGAGCCATTGTACTCTGTATCGCCCCGACAAAACATCCGCTTATTGGCTGATTTAAGCAGTGCTCGAAGCGCTGAACTGAGGTTATGATATCTACAGGTCTTTGTTGCAGGCCACGCGAACTTCCCCGTCTCGTTCGTATCTTCCTGTTGTTGACATCCTAACGGTACGATTTTATCCCCGGTCCCTATGCTGAAAATTAAATCCCCAGCATGAAAGCTGTTCGCGTCGGTCATAAGCGCGAAACCTGAGGTCTTCGTCCGACGCTCACTTTGGAGTACTTCTCGGTTATAGCAACGTCACATTTTTGAGTTTTTCCTTTTTCGGTCGCCTGAAACCTGTCGTCACAAACCATGCCAGCACAATTAAAAAAAACTTTGAAGAAGGATGGACAAGTGGGAAAGTTGGTAATAATTCATTGCGGGTGGTACAGCGCGAACTAGACGACGGACAAAATCAGGAAAACAACACAGACGACCGGTCGTCTGTGTTGTCTTCTTGTTTTTGTCCGTCGTCTAGTTCGCGTTGTACCACCCACAATAAAAAAAACGACTGTCCAAATTCTTCAACGAGACCATTTTTGAGTTCAGTGATGCAGGAACATTTTAATTATCTCTTGTACAGCTACAGGTGTTATTAATTGTGCCAGAGGACGGATTGAAACTTATAATCTTGTTTTTCATTACGCAGAGGCACGACGATGCATTGCAAATGTATATGGAAAGCAAGATGCAGCAGAATGGCAAAGGAGGCATAAAACTTTCAGGTAACAGTTCCTTATAATAGAAGCTACTCTTCGATGCCTCATTACCAGGAATTTGGGAGCGCGCCCAGCCAGTACCGCTAAGCCTAGCGGCTTATAGCGCTTGAATGGGAGGCTAGTAGGTGATTCTCTGTCTTCCTTAAGTCACGGGTGATGTAAACGCGCGATTTTTCAATGTTCAAGGTGATGCGCAAAGTGGTGGCAGCCAAGCGAACGCTTGTTATGAATTTCTGATAATGCGGCAGCAAAGTGGTTTGTGATGAACGCTATCGAGATTTCGTGGGAGTAGCTGACAGCGATGGAGTGCAGTGTGTTTGAATCCAATATAATACAGTGGTTTGGAGGAGAATTGCATCTATATTCGAGAGGTAAAGGACTAGAAATACTGTCGAATTGGTCAACCAAACTAGGTTTGTGTACGAAACCAGGTGTAAGTAGCCGTAGCTATGTACACACCTCATGTTCTCAATTGCTTGTTGGCCGCCGCGGTGGCTCAGGGGTTACGGTGCTCGGCTGCTGACCCGAAAGACGCCGGTTTCGATCCCGGCTGGGGCGGTCGAATTTCCATGGAGGCGAAGTTATAGAACCCCGTGCACTGAGCGATGTCAGCGCACGCTAAAGAACCACAGGTGGTCGAAATTTCCGGAGCCCTTCACTACGGCGACCTTCACAGCCTGAGTCGCTTTGCGACGTTAAACCCCAATGAAACCAAGCCATTTGCTTGCTCTCAGCACGTCGTATAACTTACACGAAGAGAAAGCTATTACAGCTTGAACTTGCAGTTTGCGCCACGCTTATTAGCTTGGTGTAGCTGGTCCAGCTGCGGAAAACCATTTTCTCCAAATCTGCAACGCGCTTCTAACGTAGCTGAACAGTAGCAGCAGAAACCCTTCTTTTTATTCCGTACCAAATTGTGCATTTACCTTCCCTCACCAGACTCCAGTGCTTCTGCTCTCTCCTTAGCAATGACCTGCTGCGACCAGAGACGTATATCCCTTTGGGAGAGAGCTTGGCTTATGGCTGGAGCCAGGAGCTGTCCCAATTCGGCGTCTATGCTGCAATGCACCATTTTGTGCCGGAAGCCCCGAAAGACGCTATGGCGAAGGAACTTGCACGTGGTGTTCCAGATGGGTTTTTATCGGGCAAAGCATTCCGTAATGTCGTGCATTTTAGAAGCCATTCTCAATACGCATTTGAGGAGAGGTGTGTCTCCATATAACACCCCAGGAGGGCCGAAACTGTCGGTAAAGTAAAAGAGGCGCCAAACTCTACCAACAGTAATGTACGGCTCCGATGAAGACGTCGAGTGTCGTTAGCGCTTTTGTATGTGTGCGTGTTTCTCTCTCCCATCCTGTGTTTTTCTGCGCAAAGATTTCCTGAATATGTAGCTTGGTTCGTTTAGTTTTCCCCATTCAGTTGAAAAACCGCGAACAGCACTCAACTTCAAGTAGCCGGCAGGTCCGAAACATACTCTCGAACTCGTGAAGGAGCCCGAGGTAGCTGACCCCGTTTTACGTTTTTTTGTCTCCGGCGGTTAGAGCCCGTTGCGTTTGGTGGATGGCCGGGCATCCCGTGAGCGGGGCCGCACCATTGGGCAATCTCGACGCCCTCCCTGTCCTGGACAGGCAGGCCAGTATTTGAGTCGAGATATACGAAAAGGATCAGAGCAAAAAATCGCTGTCCCCATTCCCATCCCATTTCCGATAACCCGTTTATCGAACCCCTTCCGCTACTTCCCAGGGGGGATCAGTGGAGTCTCCCCGAGCACGCTTCTCCGGCTGTGGGTGCTATGTAGCTTTTTACCCCCCTCATTTTTTTTTTCATTTTCCCCACCTACAGGTGGTAAAGTTATGTCATTGCCTTCGGGCTTTTTCATTTATTTTCAGATTGGATTAAGCCTGTTTAACGTTAGGGGTGCAGGCAGGGGCCTATCATTTTTTATTCTTTTTAGGTTGCCACAACCTAACAAATGTCTCTTGCATGCTTCGGTTTCCTCTTGTGTGTGAACTAGAAGTCTCCCCTGACCCCACCAGCACGTACGAAGCAGGTGAACGCAAAAACACACGCTTTCTGCGCAGTGTGATTCGAGAAGTCGGGTGTTCTCATGCTAAACGTGGACATTTTTCTGCACACCAGTATTCGTGCACAAAGCAAATAAAATAGAACTCTTATTCAAATGGCCTAAGGTTCTTGCTGTGTGCGCAACACGTCATTTTTTTTCTTCACAGTTGGAGAAAAAGGGCGTTGCGAAAGTCTATTACGCTATACGCATGCTGTGACACGCATTTGTGAACATGTGACACAAGCTGGAGTGATAAGGATAGTGTGTTGCAGCTGAGCCAAGAACTGGAGTGTTACTTGGGAAATAAAAAAAAACGCTTATCTAGCCCGCGGAAGACCATTTGCGCAGCATTACACGTTGGTGCGCGTACTGCTATTTTTCCTACAGCTACCCCTAAGCAGAATGAACGCAATTCTATTCAAAGATTAGAACAAGACTCAAGCACGAAAACCCCAATCATATAAGGAAGAAATGCCCACAGACACAAGGAGCGTTGCCGTAAGCCAAGCGGGGCTAACCTGAAACACGCTTCTTGCGATTTTATATGTACACGTACCCTTCCCCTGCGCCACCATTGCGGAGTCCGCGAAAGGGTAACGCGATATACCATGCAAACGCCTTCGTTGCACCTCATTTCCCCTTTCCCTCTCGCTATTTCAAGTGCTTGTCCAGGACCTTATACAAGCTTTCATTGATATTGTTGCAACTGTACTTTGCCAAAAAAAAAAAGCAGGAATGTTCAATGTGTACTACGCGCTCGATAAAAAAGCTGTTGTGAGTGAAGAATGGAAAGTGATGTGTACGGGCCTGTTTACTGGTTCGAGCTGAGCCACGATCACTGCCACGTGCGTCCGCCGAAGCCACTTCGACGGTTTTAGCAACATACACCCCCTGTGACAAGGAGCCCTCACCCCAGTCGACGAAAACCCCTACATCCCAGACCCTAAGGGCAAGGAAGCCACTCACGTCCGTTAACAAACGTCAGCACTCCGGTGCACTTATAAAACGCTACTGTGCTGTCTTGCTTCTACAACGGCCTAGGTCGTCGGCATGAAGTGCCCATGAGTTGGCATAAAACGCCCACTTTAAGACAGCTGTGGTGCAATCACACACGCAAGCTTTTAAAGAGAAAGATAGTGGGGATGTTTTTTTTTCTCATTTTCAGGGCAACTTATGTGCGTTTTTATCAATACCGTCCCCCCCCCCCCCCCAATTTCTGAAAACGACGTCATTGAAAAAATCAGTGAAACCACTAACCTGACTATAGCTGGATTGTAGGGTACCCAAGCACAACCAGAGCATGAATTTGTAGTGGTATATTTCTCTTTTAAGCACAACGCACGAGTTTTTAATGGGAAGAAGCATGGGGATTAAGGACTACGTTTTGTTCTCCGCACACCTTACAGACCTGACATTCAGTTGCTTGCTTTAATCGATCCCGAACGTCGAATAGAAAAACAAACGAAAAGCGTCAACTTGCAGCTTTTTGGTGCCTGTTTTGCTGACGCTTGAGACACACACCTCGAGCATAGCCTCTATCTGCACTTTCGAAACGCTAGCATTTCAGGAGTACCTCACCAGGAGGGCCCACTAAGGTGAAAGATAGAGCTCTCATTGTTTGCAAACACAAACATTGCCACTTTCGCATCAACAAACAAAACTGGAAAAGGGCATTCCCGTGTATCTAAACTGTCATGAGCCAGTGGCGCTTATCAGCATTTGACGCACTATCAATCTTTGTTTGTAGCGTCTGCAATCAACGACATCGCAGCCCAGTGCATGTGCCTGTTTATCGCCGGGAGCGACTCGATTGCGCTCACTGTGACGTGTGCGGCCTACTGTCTGGCCCTACACCCAGAGATTCAGGAGCAAGTGATAAAGGAAGTGGACAGTACGGTGAGTCTGCGCAACGCGCACAAGCCCGCCTTCGACGCGTGAGGTTGCGCCAGCCGGAGGGCAGATAAGGCTATATTATCTGGAGCCGTCGACTCAAACACGAGGACGAACTCTACGCCTCGGTTGGCGCTATGAGAATGTGGTCAGAATCAATGGAAGTGCGAAGCTCCAAAAAGAAATAAAAATTCTGCTATCGTTTCAGTCACGGAACATGCGTGACACGATGGATCCATTCTGAAGGCGTTCTTCAATACTGAGCGCCATTTCTAAGGAGCCCAGATCTGCAAAGCCTGGTGAACGAAGACTGGGGTGAACATTAAAAAATTTTGGGGGTCCTAAATCTAAGTGTTCCCTTACGTCGAGAGCCTTAGCTTATCTCTCGCTTGTTGTTCGAAAAGTTCATTAAAAATAACTGCTGCAGGAAATTTCGCCTCCCAGTATAATAGTCTTTCAATGTATCAACAGCTTGGCCGCAGCGGTGGCCAAGTGGTTGAGCATCCGCCTCGCATGCGGGAGGTGTGGGGTTCAATCCCCAGTGCCGCCGGGTACCCACCGGTGATACAATGGGTACAAGCTTTCCCCTGGTCTGGCGCTCGGCTTATTTAGGGTGAAATGCTTGGAAAATGGGTCTTTGACCCCACCTCGAGAAAAAGAAAAATGCCTTGTGTCATGGCGCTCTTTGACCTTAGATGCCCTTGAGCCATAAAAATTCATCATCAGCATTAACAGCTTGCAAAATGTCAGTAGCTTAGTGTTCTTAAAGTTCAGGTACATTTAGTTTATTCAATTATGACTTGTGAGGCTTTACAAGAGAACTTAGCTTAATTTAAGAGACAAACGATTTGGTACTAGATTGCCGCCTTTTGAAACACTGTGATCTACGACTCCGAACCTGAGATGTGTCAATGTGATGAAGGCTCTTGTAAAAAAAATAACCACATGTAGGGCAACGTAACTTGTCAGGGAAGCCCGAGCCACAATTAATCGATTTTTTTTTTGCAATGCACTTGCAATGCACAGGACGATCCAACATACGAGTCTCTCAGGTCCATGGAGCTCTTGGATGCCGTCATCAGTGAAACACTGCGGCTGTACTCACCCACCTCGGTGTAAGTAATATATTTGAGCAGATTAGCACAGGTACTGCACAGCAGCATGTGAGCCATAATATTCTCGCTTCTTTATGGCGGCAAATGCAAAGTTGTACCGAACTCTTGTGGACTACCGATCTCAACTAATAAATTGAATTGTCTTAAACTTTCACATTGCTGTATGCTCTCGAATAAGTGGCACATTCATTTCAAAATAAAGTGGCACGCAATATTTAGATGCTATTCGAGATGCGCTTGCTTGGTGGTGTATACAAGAGCCTTATAAGCCTTTTTGAGGAGTACGAATAAATAAATTGTGCATGGTAGATCATGCGCCCCTTTTTGTACCAGGAAAGAACGCTCATTTGAATAAGATCGTTTATTACACGTTGCTTCCTCATTTCAGGCTCAGCAGGATATGCTCTCAAAGCACCACGGTGGCCGGTGTCCGTTTCACGCCGGGCATGCGTGTGGAGATTCCAGCGCACGCGATGCACTACGATCCGGAATTCTTTCCGGACCCGGAAAGCTTCAAGCCAGAGAGGTGAGTAGAGAACAGGCGGAGAACAAGCTAGGTGCTGAAAACAAGAAACCCTAACTTCTAGTTTCCTCTATATTGAAACTCAAATCAGTCAAATATTCATTCTGCCGCCGGAATCGATCATTTAAATGGTATATTTCATAGTACTGGGGCACGACATCTGGCACGTTGCCCCGAGAACATTCAGCGGCGTCACCGTGTGCTCAAAGCTGACAGCTTCATATGGACACAACGCACAGAGCTAAAAGTTCTGCTTTGAAAAATGCAACTTTTGCGCAGTTAGAAAAAAACTCGCAGCGTTTACCTTTCTTGCGTATTTCGTGAAATTACAGAGAGCTAGCGCGAACGTCGATTTTTCAAATCTCTGCCCATTTCGCCTATTCCTTAATCCTGTCCTTTAAGGTACGGTCCTGGTATCCATCCACTGTTGAAGCCGCTACAGCCCCTTAGCTTTCCTGATAATCATGTTAACCCTTTCACTCACGTGCATTTTATATGACTTAAGCAGAGCGAGGACGCTAGTGGCTCCAGCTATGCAATGGATTCATGCGGACACATGGTACTCCTCTCAGTTTCGTGCTTTACGCAGCATCTCGCAAACGATGTCAGTATTTCTCCGTTAAATGTGTAGGCGCAGACTTGCGGATGCTTTGTTGTACTAGCGTTGTGCTAGTGGAAACACGCGCCTTGATGCGATTGCGGGGAAAATAAAGGGTGTATAAACTGTCACTCCTTGTTGGACACCCGAACCACGACGCTGTGAAGGAAACAAGAAGAAGGTGAAAGAAGAGAGAGAAAAAGAGGCGCCTTTGAGGACTGCCCCCAATTAATTTCCACAACCAGGAGATCTCTAATGTTCGTTCACATCTCAAAACGCACGTGTGCCCGCTGGGCTTGGCCTCCATCGAAATTCGGCTGCTGCGGCCGGGATTGAACCCGCTTGCACACACTGAAAGCCAACTTTTACGGGAAGGAGTCATCCTATAGACCGTGCTAGGCCTTTTCTTGCACTTACGACGACAGATTTTTTCTCCTCGTCTACGGATTTGATCGCAAAGTCAGCCGCAATAACATCGACTGGATTACTAGTGCGTAAGGAGTGCACATATCTTAACCTACAAATCAATAGATTTCGCTACATGAATACAGCTGTAATTGAATATTTATTAGGCGCCGCGGTGGTTCGTGGTTATGGTGCTTGTCTGCTGACTCGACAGACGCTGGTTCGATCCCGGCCATGGCGCTCGCCTTTCGATCGACTACGGAGTCCCTCATGGCCTGAGTCGCTTTGGGGCGTTCAACCCCGTAAAAGCAAACGAAACCGACCATTAAATACTAATAAGTAATGGAAAACCTGCCCCACACAAGAGCAAACTTTGTGGCCCAGCAACAAGTACCTAATCAGCGGTTTGTTGTCCGCAGGTTTCTTCCCGAGAACAAAGACTCGATCAACACCTACACGTACCTTCCCTTCGGAGTTGGTCCACGAAGCTGCATCGGCATGCGCCTGGGCATGGTCCAGGTCAAGCAGATTCTCTACCGCCTCCTGCAGATCGTCACCTTCGAGAAATGCGCAGAAACACAGGCAAGGGAGTCAGTGTAATCGCTGTAGTGAAGTTGAACACAAGCGCAAAGAAAAATGTTCGAATGGATGAGTGAGGAAGTGAAGAACGGTAGTGAGAGAGTAAGACACAAGGCGAAGGTGCTTGAGAAATCAAAATAGAAGAACGGATTGAGTGGGAAAGTGTGAGAGCGTGTAACAGCTCCGGTAAATGCAAGCAGTAAGTTATCCTCGTAAAACAGCTTGTTCACGTCGTAGTACGATGCAAATTATTAGCCCAGCGACTATGTGGGGAATGACTTCACGAGCGGAAGTTTTTCTGGCAGGCAAATTGTTGAAATTGGTACTCAGGTCATCGTTGGACGTGCTCGTGTAAATGTAATACACTGATGCGGACGGCTGCTGCGCGTACTGCGTCTGGTATTCAGCTGGAAAAAGTTAACACTTCTGTAGTCGGGTGCAAGTTAAGTCTGCAGTGGAAATCCGCCCACATTTATGACCGCGATACATTTGTTTTTATTCGATACATGTAAATTGTAAACTTTTAGAGCATTGCTGTTACAGGAACAAAAAGCAAACCACAAAATGAAATTATAAGAAATAAAATTAGGAAGCCCTTACTTGTTTAAAAGAGTGCTAGGTTAAAATGTTGATTTCGTTTAGTGCTCTGACTGGTCAGTGGAGCAATGTCGCCCACTGCAGGCCATTGGCTGTTGTTGCTAGCCACTGTTTTCTTTTATAAGCTTGTATCCCTTTTGGCTATTCAGCTGAAGGAAATGACGCTTCTAAATCCCTTACGTACGGTACCTGCTTAGTGAGTGCATTACCCTCCATTCGGATCTTGGGAAAATAAGGCTTAAGGTAGTGACCCTCTTCTGATGCCTTGGGTTGTTCTTCTTTACAGGTCCCATTGTCGTTCGCGAAAGGGAAGGTGCTCCTGGAACCTGACCCACCGATTCTGCTGAGGATTGTGCCCCGAATCAAGTCCTAAGTCAGCGATGCGTCCAAAGTGACGGCAAAGCCTTGTCATTTCACACAGAGCATCCACAGTACACCGGGGGCCACTCAGTTTTCTACAATGGCAAGGGCAACAGGGAGCTGCACTGCATTTTACATCCTTAGGTTGCGTCTGTTGATTGTTCATCATCGTCATAATTTTTATGCAGTCCTCATACTTCGATGATCGCTACGTCCTCACGTTGATAGAGGACGATCTGAACGTAGAGATCATTTTGTAAACGAATGAAAACAGTGCTTGCTTCCTGTCTCTCACATTGAGAACCGGAGTAGAAGTGCTTATGACCACTCTGATTTTTGCATCTGGTTTTATTGTTTATTTACCGCTACTGATCACATTTATAGAATAGATGATGAAGTTGATAAAGAAGTGCGTCTTCAAATGTTTTAGAGCGCAGCTCTTATGCGCCCGTTCCTGCATTCCGCGTCGTCGGAGTAAAACCGGTTGTCCAAGTAGAAGAGAGAAATGCCACCTGGATGTTACGTGGTGGTCACGGGAAGATCTCTCAGGGTGGCGAGAAGCGTGACGTGCCACCTGCCATGCCACTACGCGTCGGCGTAGTCGGCGTAGCACCCACCTGACAGGTCACACTGTCACCTGTTATTTGGCAGGTGACAAGCAGAGCGAAACACCACCTGACTCGGCGAAAACAGAGGAATGAGCAGCTGGAAGGTGGCTCGCACGGAAATATCCCGATGGGTGGCAAAACTAAAGTACGTGAAGAGCTCCTCAGGCATCGTAATCGTCCATCAATTTCTTTGCTGCTGTAAGGGATCTTCTGGGGAATTGTAAAATTAAACGAATTACCAATGTTGAAGCGCAGAATGTAATTTTATGTAATGACATGTGTAATGGCTGCTTGAAGATCAAGGCATCGCAGTCATGACATCTTGTAGGATTGTTTTTAACCTCTGGCAGTGGTAGCAACAAAGTCTTAAGTGAAAGAGAGCCTCCGTTTTGTGAGAAGGCATTCACTAGGTATTAAGATAGAAACAAGGTTTAAACTATGTGACCGTACAGAAGCAAATATCCGACGCTAACATGGTAGCTGTACGTGCACAAGCCAATCGAATGTGATTTAAGACGCTCGAACAATTACTTCAAAAACGTTTTCTATCGCAATTTAAAGCAGCGTGGCAGCCTCAGGGCCTGCTCACGTGCAACCGAACGCATCAGCGGAAAGCGGAATGAATTTCTTCGCAAAACGGGCAAACAATATACTAGACGAGTGATTCCAGCCATCCAATTGTGTGCGTTTGGAATTACTGATGGAGTATTATTGCCGGGTTATGAGAACTATCACGGCGGGCACCTAGATCTACGTAAATGTACCACCTGATAATATTTTGCGGTAGAGTTACGATACTAGTAAATACGCGTTTATTTATTCGAAATATGTTGTAGCTGACAGGCAAAATGCGGGGATTACTCTTTCCTCCAGATCACATCTCAAGCTTTAGTTTGCATGGCTGCTTCTTGCATTGGTTTATCTGATACAGTATTTCTCGCATAACTCGGAATACCGTAACGGCATGGTAATATAGTATGAAATCGTCGCCATGACAGTTTAAATCAGTACTTCGGACTTATGAAATCTGCAAAGCACATTCCTGCCAGTGGACAGACAAACATATCGTTTTGTCCAACTTTATCCACTTGCGCCTATAGCACTGTGTTCTGTTTCACAGGCCATGCACTGCACTGTCTCGTACGCTGTTGTGTATCAGGTGTAATTAGTTGCAACTTCATGTTCATTGTGATGTCATATTTGTGATTAAAGTGTCATTTGTGCCTACAAGCGCAGGTTCGAAAGGGCGAGTCTTTGTCACGGTTCCTCACACGAAAGTTGTAATGTATCGGTTATGAAGACGGGAACTTCTACTCTTAATAAAAGTTTGCTAACAATTTTTTCCCAGTGCTTGGATAGAAGCTCGTCGTTACGCACTTACATTTAGAGTCACTCCCTCGTGTGCTTACAGATTTGCGCACCCTGACAAGGATAACACAGAGCAGTTGCATTCAAATAATCTGCATTTTGCGGCTGTTGATGTCAGGTGCTCAGCTATTCTGGGAGCTTAACAGGGCACTTCATTATCAGCGTTGCAATGTCAATGCAAGGTAATCTGCAGAATACCCTCCCGATGAGTCGGTGAGTACGCTCTGACAACCTCATGTAGTCCCCAATGATCTTCAAGCAGTCCAACGGGGATACATTTGTCCGTTTGAGGAAGAACACGTTCCAGGATGTCTTACCATACCATTCAAGAATTAACTCGGGCGCGTTTCCTTTCATGCTTTGCGCGATTTTTAAATCATGAAACGCTTTAACGTCTATATTGTGAAGGAATAAAAAAAACATTATAACCTCCATATTATACTTGCTAGTGTACCAGCAATTAAATACCAATGTTTAGTTAGCGTTGGTAAAATCTGAGCAACTGGTGTATCGCTAATTAGCAGCAATTAGCTTTTGTTTCCTATTTTGTTTCTATTTACTTCTATTTGCATGCAACATTTTCCAGGGAACGAAAGACGAAGAATTGTTGGATGTTTCTAATTTACACATTCGCTCCCCATTTTCCTCGCAGTTTGCTCAAAGTGGTGCCAAATATTTTGAGTCCAAAATACTGGTTCATGACAACACTTTGACATCTCACTTTGCATCCAGGCTCGATGTAGTAACGAGTACGCGGCCTGCAAACCGTATGTAGGGAAATCACAATACTGGGGAGCTACAGCTTAAGCAAGATTTTGTGTCTCGCTTTTCACAATTAGCTCTGTGAAAAAAACATATATGCTTTATTCTCATTCTTTATCATAAATAATCTGCAATCATGCTCATTTTTCAAGCACCATTTATCTTAAGAGCCTCAACAAACCAGCCAAATGACATGCATCATCACTATTGGTGAAAATTTCTTGGTCTTGTAGGCTAGCAAACCGGAGACTCACATCTGGTTAACCTCCCTGCGTTTCCTTTTCATTCTCTCTCTCTCTTCTTGGTCTTGTCAATGGTTCCACCAACCATCAAGTAATGCGACACGAGTAACTGCCTGTTTTCCTTTTCCGAAGATGTAATAGAATATGGAATAAATTTTAGAATGTTGTTGGCATGCAAAAAAATACTAAAATGTACCAGAATACTAATAATATATTTAAATATAAATACAAAGCACAGCTTGTGGTCACAGACAACGGGCCTTGAAAATATCTACAAAAGCTTTAAGAAAAAGGCAATTCGACTAAGTGTCAACTGCGAGTGAAATAAAAGTTTTTCCATCCGGAATGCTAAGGTAGACTACGGCTTTCTTGTTGAAGCTGTGGACGCACATATATCGTATTTAACATTGCTGTTTCTTCGTGTGCAGGGGACTAAGAAAGATTAATACATGCAGATTTAAGAAGCATGCAGATCTCGAGTACTATCAGTCTGCTTTACTGTTTTCACAACCAAATGTAAATACCGACGAGGACAACTGCATGAGAACACGAAGGCTCATATTTTTTAGAACTGGTTGTGACCTCATGAAAGCCACTAATTCTATTGCAAATATGATCTCTCTGTAGGCCGTTTCTCCTCTCTTAATAAACATCATTCTACCTGGGGAAGGCATGAGGTAACAGTGGTGCACTCCATGGCACAGGTTTATCCTGTATTGTTAAGAGAAATCTAAATTCGCTACACTCTAAGTAATGTCAGCATGTAAAGATAATGCCTGCGATATTTAGTGTCAGTAGTAGAGTAAACATCCCATTAGTACAATTTTCCTATTGAAGATAAGCTGGGCATTATTGTGCCAGCGTACCCTGTTACACTTATTTTGCAGTAACAAGCACATGGGCATATTTTAAATTTTCGTAGCATTTCACCTTTTCTCAGCAATTCAAGAATGCTTGATGACGTGAAGGTCCAATTCGTGGGCTTGCTATGTTATTAAATTCTTTTTTTTTCACGTTCCCTCATAGCAAAAAAATATTATTCGCTACGGCCTTCCCTTCAGAAGTAAGCCACAAATATAATGTCAAAAGAGCTTACCAGCAGTTTAATACAACCGCTCTTCTTTCACCTTAGAAGATTTCCTTCTGCGTGCTGCTGCCACGTAACGATGATGCCCTCCATATCAATCATACTGGCTGACACTGATATCTTCATGCTGTGCATTTTCAGACTCCAAACGGCGCCGGGCAGCACAGTAGGTGCCATTCCCCAATTATAGTACATAGCAGCAAACATACATTACAAAAGAAATAAAATGACCAGTAAATATATAACATTCTCCCAATCGCCCATATAGCTTATAGAGAGCCTGTGCAACAAAATGTTTAGCTTCACTCTGGGGGTTAATCAATAACCTTGCAGCGGCTATGCTTCTTAAACAGTTCGAGTAATGGACAGAGTTCACGTTTATCATCCATGTACGCACAAGGGATAAGTACGTAAGTTACTGTTGATCATGTCACAGACATGAAATTCAAAGCTTGCCTACTTTTCCTTTTGACTAAGTCAACCATTCTGCTCAGTTACTTGTTAGGCTCGCAAGACTTCAAGAATGCTTCGAGTCAAAGTAGCTACACTTGACCCATACAGAGCCGTTTAAGTCGAGCAGGTATAATGTAAAAAATAACAGTATTGCTTGCAGTTCCTGATGCTCATGTAAATTCAAAATCAAACACAATATTAAAGAATCCCCTTCTGAGCACCAATATTTTATTCTTGAAACTTTCCTTACGGTAACAAAGAATTGAATATATTCGCATCTTAATATCAACAGATTTCTTTCCACTCAGCAGGGCTGCATTTTTCATCAGAAAACGACTCATTTCAAAATTACAAACTTAAACTAGTATTCCTCGGCGCAAGCAGCAGCGCGCAGACCAGTGAAGAGGGGAACAAAAATTAACAACAGAGTAAAGATGAGAAATAATTCATAATTTTTACATGAGTGTTGCAAATATTCCATATTTCAACAGCCACAATTAACCACCAGCGAGGGGTCTAGGTAATGAAGCAGTCATTTATATATACCAGCTCAAAAAATGCACATATGCTGTAAATTCGCAGAATCGGAGCTCAAGGCGACAGAATACATTGCACGCTGTTGCAGCGTTATTTCTGACTGCTACTTTAGTTAATAAATCTAAATATTTAGTGTGGCGATTAACCTCGCTTAATAGTTTATTTGCAGTTATGATAATCTCCACACAGAAATGCTCGCCTACTGTTCAGCTGAAAAGGAAAAAGAATTTCAAAACTAGTCTAGACAGCGAGGAGTGCCAATGAAACATTTGTCCTTTGTCTGCAGGTTTCAAATAATCATAAACACGCGTACAATTTCAATGCATAAAAACGGTGTTTTACATGTTACAATTCTGAACATTGCAGCACACAAGAATACATTATTGATGGACCATAGTCCTATGTACCATCGGAGACAAACGTCTCCAGGTCGCGTAAACTGGAACCCAAGCAGGCATCTCTGCTATTAGCGAGCGGCTCGAAACCGCTCTTTCGGAGCTGAGAGTCTGGCTCGCGCACTACAGAGCGTAATAGGGAAGCAAATTAGTAATTTCCAGAAAACCTTCCTACGTGCCTTGATAACTTTTCACGTGCCCTGGAGTCCTTTGTCCCTAATTGTACGTTGCAGCCTTCTATTCTCGGCGTCAGCTTTTCTTGGCAGTGAAAGAAAGGCTACAGGGGCGGAGCGTTAGAAACTGCGTCATTGCACCAAGTAGTTCGGCAGCAGGACGGTGCTCCTGGCAGCCTGGGGCGTGGCATATTCCGCCGCTGCAGCAGCTACTGAAGCTCCTTGTAACTAGACGGGCCTGGCGACTTTGTTGTAATCAGGAAAACTGCTTTTTTCCTTCCCTTGGCGCTAAAAGTTTTCCGTTTTGTTAGGAATGTGACTTAAGTAATTAATGTTGGGAGTGTACTATGTTTTAAGATAAAATCAGCAATTACAAGCGCAGACTAAATGCCGCTGAGCATGAAGAAAGCGCGTGTTTCATCTCCGTGGTAGAATAAAGCTGTCGCGAAGGGTCATTGATGAACTCAAGACGCATCTAAAGTGACAGAACGAAAGTGAAGAAACACAAGCTATTTCCTCCGCCTTAGAGGTGAATACAACTACTTCTTCTATCATTAATGCAATGGCAAACTTGATACTGTGATCCTGTAAATAACACAGAGAAGGAGGCAGTTGTTCGCAAAGACTACTTGTCATATGTGCCAAATGAAATAACCTGACCATTGTACTGACTTCTTCTGCAAAGAATCCTTGGAGGTGTCAGGGTATTTGGCTATGCTCGCTTATAATGAGCAAAAAATGCACATTCAAGCAATTTAAAATGTCATATCGCTAAATTGAACACTTACATATCGCCTGCTAATTGCCTGCCGTCAAGCTGTGGCACTTGCTGACCGGATCTCAGGACGGCTGAAAACAAGCTTCGTTACCCACAGCACCAAACACCTGACACTTTTTCTTCTAATTAAAGGATCGTATTTCGTGTTGACAGGGTGACGAAACTGCTGCCTTTGGTGTCTTCGGCAAATGGCAAATCAAGGAGGCTTCTGCGGTCTCGTGCAGTGGAACGCGCTTGGCTTGCTTCCACTGGGACGCGCACGACACGCGTGCGCGGCATCGCGCCGTTAGGGAGGCCGGCCATAGAGTGTGGCGCGATCCCGTCGTGCACCGCGAGCACATGGCACTGACGACGCAGCGGATTTCGATCTGCAATGGCCGAAATCAAGCTCCGAAGAGGAGAAAATTGAGACGTAGCATCTTAAGTTGACACTTTGAACATAGATTTATTACGCTGCCCTCACCCACCGGACGACGATGCAAGCTGACCACATATCTGGCCCATATGGACTGATAAAGAAAAAATTGTTCATAAAACTGCGCCAATATTTTTCACTTTACTTTAGCTCATGCAGAAGGCGGCTGATGTCTAACGTCCGTTCTGAACACTTATCGCGTGGTGCTTTCTGGCAATTAATAGACGCACACGAAAGGATGAAATCACTGCTGAACGAGCTGAGTTGGCATAGAGAATCGTGAACAGATTTTTTTGACAGTTACTCTCACTGAATATCTGCAGCGTGGGCATCACAACCGGTATGCATAAAGTTGTAGCGTCGTGCTTGACAAGCCTGCATCAACAGAATCGCAGCAAATCGCGAGTGCACGTGTGCTGTCGCGTCCCGCATTTCCCGTCCTTCTTGCAAATGTCTGGTTTAAGCGCGGTCCCGTGCGCTGTGTGCTAATTAAAATCTTCAGCTATTTCGTGTTAATCTCACTTGAGTGCTCGTTACTTACTGCGCAAATTGCCAGCAGCAGGTGTCGGCACTGCCCAGTAGAAAGGATCGCGTGCTACCGAGATATTCGAGATTCTTGGAGGCCATGGCGAACAGAGGGTGGGAAAATGCGAAGACACTTGCAAGACAACACCCAGCGTAGTGTTTCCCAGGTTCGCCAGAGACACATAAGGACGTGCTACCTGTGTCATGTTTGTCGACACTTCAGGCGCACCAGCGCAGACGCATTGCGTCTCAGCTACGGCCATAATTTAATTCGTTCAGGTTTATTGGACGTGATTCTTTAGTGCATTTACTTTGAAGCAAGTAAATCAGTATCTTCTAATAAAAAGGAAACGGGATTTAACAGAATAAGCATTACACATTTCGCTTCATATTCTTAAAGTATGAGCCATAAAATAACGGTAAGAAAGGCGGGAGAATAATGCTCACACGAAGAATAAACTGGTTGTAGGAATTAGCTCAAGCCTTCCGATATTATAAAAAAATAAAGGTCTACAAGATGAAATACCATGCTTGGTCCTCAGAGGCAATTTTATTGAGGAGAATTTGTGCCTAAAGCGAGTCCACCGCGGTGAATGGAAGAAGCCCAATTAAGCCAGCCAAATTTGCAGTCGCCTGCGCAACTACAAAGCATAGTCCGTGGTGCTGGAGAGCTCTTCAGTAAGCAAAATCCTTTGACTTTGAAATTTCTTTGCCGCCGTAAGGCTGCGCTTGGGTAATTACTCCCTTATTACACAACTGCTCCACCCTCGGCGATTCCCCTAAATATTTTACCAATAGCCGTATACTATCACTTAAACGTCAACTTAAGGAGAGCCAAAACTTCCGCCCTGCAATAGCTGCCATGGGTGAATTGCACAAAAGCGCGATGTGTGCGAAACAGGAACCAGCCACTCGCCTTGTTCGATGTCGGCCCCTGGTATCGCAAAGGCAACAGCAGGTGCGTTCTGCTTTAAAGTGGCGCAGTCTACGTGATAACGGTTCAAATACGCACAAGTTGGGTAATACAACCGGATAATGTGTGCACAAACCAACAGCGACGACCACAGTCGCTTCCTGCGTGTCAAATTTTACTTGGCTTAGCTTGGCATGGTTCAGTGACCGCATTCTTCTACCAATGCACCGCGCATTGCTGCCGCGGGAGGCGTTAATCATCCAGAGGTTAGTGACTGCGTATCACAAGATCGGCGGAGCTCCGTATTAAAAAGTTTTGGCACTTGCACGTTCACAGTTCAGCTCATCTGAAAGATGTTATCCGAACTCGCATTTTTCGCTGCTTGTATGGTTGTGTCATCACACGCAAGCAGACTCAAGTGTACAGCACAGGACGTGTTCAGAGGTACTTTTAAAGCTCTACGTACGCATTGAAATGCTATTCAAAAAGAAAGGAAATCAACGGGCTTCATTGCAAAAAAAAAAAAAAAACATCCTATTCTGATGTTTTTCGGATGAGGCTTAATGCACATAAATGGGAAAGTCCTTAACAGAGCTGCTCTGGATCGAGGACTGTTTTACCGTTTTGGTTTTGTGGTTATTGGGATCGCGTACATGGCACGGTGGAAGAATGGGACCATGACACTGCGCGAGCAATTTCATGCCCTCTCTATTCATACTATTCATACTTATCATATATTCATAATATTTTACTATTTTATTCATATTCTTTAATTATAATTAATTGCTATTATTATAAAAGTGAAGCAAAATACTGAGGTTGCACATCACTGGGATAATCAGCGTAATTAGGCTATTTAATACGCTTACTAGAGTATCAATCAAAGCTAGCACCAGAAAGCACGAAATTTAACTCGTGTAAAAAGCGCCAAACATATCTCCGAATGTTTCCTTTCCTGGTGCCGAATGTTTTTGCTTGCGATAAAGAAGTCCTGTATAAATGAAAGCAAACCATTCAACCAAATGGCTATTGATGACACCAACGAAAAAAAAACGACAGCAAAAAGAAAGAAGAAGTTCCGAATCAACTTAAATCTGGTCTGGCGGTCTCTCTTTGCGGCCCTTCTGTGCTGAACCCGAAACGTTAGATCGTTTCTTGTTGTTTTGTTGCCGCTTCTCTTTACGGATCGAGGCACCTGCTAGAACACCCGTTTCGGCAGCTCTCGCCGAGTTTGTTTGCCACTGTTGTTATTTCGCTTTGTGCCTCTATCCTTCGGCACAGCGATAGGAATGTGCTCACGGTCATTCAAAGCTTCTTTTTAGACGCGAAATGGCGCCGATCCTAAAATCTTTCTGTCTGGATTTCGTCTTCTGACTGCTCATGGTCAAAATTCATCTGTAATCAAACAATCCAAAACTCTGCATGTATATCCCGTTTCCCATTTTCAAACACCCATTTCACAGCAAACAATCTTAATCTCCAAATCCGCATTCTTTTAAAAGCGTTTTTAAACATTGGTCAGCCCACCACCCCTCCCCCCCTCCCCCGCTTCCTTCCTCCGTGTCACGGGCAATCCCCCGCGGTGGGTTCGCACCATTTTCCCTTTTAGGACAGCAACAACAGTTCGCTCCTCTGTCTGCAGAGGAAGAAGACAGCTCGACAGCCGTGCGCCACACACACACACACACACACACACACACACACACACACACACACACACACACACACACACACACACACACACACACACACACACACACATACATATATATATATACATATATATATATATATATATATATATATATATATATATATATATATATATATATATATATATATATATATATATATATATATATATATATAGTTCAGTTAACTGTGTAACTGTGATCTCTGGACTGAGCTTATTTTTTTATTACACTCTGTAACTCGCATCGTGTACGTCCATTAACTGTCAAAGAGCACCGATCTTCAGTTCTGTGCATAACATGTCCTACCCGTGTCAGTTAAAACTTTTTAACTTCGGCACGTCGCGACGCAACATTGTTATGCCGTTTATGGATCGGCGTTGCTTTTACCAACCACTATGCTTTCCGGATGGGGATGGCCGACAGTCCTACCTGTGAAAGCTGCGGTTGTGAGGAGACCTTCGCTCATCTTCTCTGTGAGTGCCCTGCATTTGCGAGTGCAAGACATACACTGTGTTGTGCAAAAAAACAGCGCGAACAAACGGGGACTAGACGAAGAATACACAGGAACAAGCGCTGGCCAACCTTTCCTTGCATGCCAGGAGGACACACGAGCTTTGCACACACACACAGCAACCAACGAGGCCAAGACAGCCGGGTCAACAGGGAGAGGGTTAGGGTACGTAACAGAGCCCGTAGTACTAGAAATGAAATTCAACAGGATAGATAAGCGGGCGAGTTGGTGATACATAATGCAAAAAAACAGCGCGAACAAACGGGGACTAGACGAAGAATACACAGGAACAAGCGCTGTTCCTGTGTATTCTTCGTCTAGTCCCCGTTTGTTCGCGCTGTTTTTTTGCATTATGTATCACCAACTCGCCCGCTTATCTATACTGTGCTGTGCCCTGGACCGCCTCGATCCTCGCCCATTAACGGAGCAAAAGATCCTCGTTCCGTGGCCACAGCAGTCGACTGTCCTCAAGGCATACAAGACACTCTTTGCCTACTTGAGAGCGACTGGATTGCGTGACAAATTGTGACAGCGTTGTGCGTGTGTGTGTTGTGCCTTTTTCCCCTTCTCTCTTCCTCCTTTTAGTCCCCCAATCCCTCTTCCCCAGTGCAGGGTAGCCAACCGGAACCCCTTTCTGGTTAACATCCCTGTCTTTCCCTCCTCCTCTTTATCTATCCATCTATTTTTTTAACTTCGGCCAAAATGTTTCAAACTCCTGTTCGTTCTGTAATACATGCAGCTTCTTGTGGCTCTTCACGCCAAACAAATTTTACATTCCAATGCTTGCGGTGTTGTTTTTAGCTTTGCTTCTAGTGGCCTTCATCACCAGCCGCACAGCGTATAAACTAACACCACCACAGCCAGGTACACTTACACGAGTGAAGCCCACATCGGCTCGCCAAAGCTATCAGAATCGCGAGATATGCGAGCGAGACCCGCCGTGCCACGCCCACGGTGACGTTCACAATTTATAAAATGTGTACTTCCCCAGACGCGATCGCCAAAGACACATTTGTATGCATGGGCAGCCGTCAATGACCCTTTTTTGCACATCGGGGTCTGGGCGCTGCGGTTCAATTCGCAGTCACCCATCAAGAATGTGTTTTGGGGCTTGCTAGAGCACCGCTGCGATTCTACTCAAGTGTCGCAAGGGTACGAAGAACATGTGGTCAGCAGCCATTGCTACTTTGGAAACGAAACCAGGAACCAGTGTGCCAGGAACGCACCAAGACACTTTAAGAAATGCTAGAGTTATTGTAGTAGCATATACAATAACTCGAATAAATGCTAAGACGCCTCGATGTCAGCGCCGCAGCCGCAGCTGGCATCGAGGCACCCTAACAAATGCTCGTCTGTAGCGCCATCTTCGCGTAACGTTTAGAACCACATGCGCTCTGAAGCCGTGATTACGTGTCGCCATCTCGGCGGATGCTTGGGAAGCTGCATCGGTACTCGTAATCTGCAACGCTGAGAAACATGTATGGACCGTCACAGTGAGGCGCCATGTCCCGTCATAATGTGGCGCCGGCTACAAGGCTACGGCCTTGCCAATAAATCATATAAAAGCGCCTATAACGGATTTCTCATCCCCCCGAAGCTCTTTCACGTGGTCTGGGAATGTGCAAGCATCCCCAACTGCCCATCTCCCACAATACAAGATCCTCGATGGAACACAAGCTTCCCCTCCAATTTCCGAGTCACCGGCATCTGCTGGCCCGCCACTCGCGGAAAATCGCGGCCAGCTCAGGGTTTTAAACTTACGAGGCCTACCTTCGAGGGCAAATATGCGTTGCAATAACTTTCCCCGCTCTCTCTCTCTCTCTCTCTCTCTCTCTAATCGCAGGAAAATGACTTGAAGGCTGAGAGCTACTGGCAAGATTTTATTTTTTCACTACTTTTTAAGCGAGAAAAACTGCTGGACAGGAACGAGTTGAGCGAGGGAGACAAACTTTGAACCAACCAATATTTCATTCCTCATATTTTTTTACGCTTATGAAATCCAATGCATATTTTGCAAAGTTTCCGCACGATTTGATGAGGAGATAACGTCATCAAAAATGGTTACAAATGGTTATGCGACTACGCGACAGTGGAGGAGGCGACACAGAGGATTGGCTAACGGATCTCTACAAAAGGACTCAAATAGGTGGCATTGATGTAGTCGTTCCTTTACTTTATTGTCTTATTTCTGGGCTGACTTCCTGAATAGAGTCTATCCGGCATGTATCGACGAAGTTGTACGAATTTTCGTAGTACGATCGAGGGCACACCCAAGTTATGCCTTTCGGTAATCGAACACTGCTCAAGTGGATCCGCGTGTCTCCTCCGATTGCGGTGCTGAGCACCGTTCGGCGAGGTGGCTTTGCCAAGAAAGACGAGAACGAAGAGTGCTTGCCGGCGTCCCAGCGTCTCAGCGCTTTCCGCGGGCCAGCCGGAGATCTTCGGCTGCCAGCGATGTGTAAGCTCTCGTACCATGCTTTCCAAGTCCTCCATTCTCTCAGCAGGGCGCCCTTGTTTGACGAATGTCAAGTTTGTGCAGCCCACGACAAAGGAGGCTGCATGTTATCTCGACAGAAAGCTGTGTCATTAAGGTTTTACTTGAAACATTTCCACGCGCAATTATAGCGTTCTCTATGTTCTTGTCATTTCATGTTTTTTCTCTGCTCTTTAGAGCAGTGCTATTCGAGGAGCGTGGGCGCAATGTTCTATCAAGGCATGCTATCTTTGATCACACATGTGCTCCTCATGTCTAGGGTAGGCAATTTGTGCCCACGTTTAAATGTAACCTCTGAAAACTTTCGCGTTTGTTAGTATTTGCTAAAAGTATGTCCAATTTTTTTGCCTGCACAAATCTAAACTGCGCAGCAGGCAGTAAAACTCCATTCTACAGCGAATAGTCAGAGCCAAGACCCAGCTTCACAGTCCATTGGCCGACTCCTGAAACTATAGTATAAATGAGATTTTGACCCGAGCTGCGATCTGCTGTTATTTCGTGAAGTGTACCGCCGTCAGCACGCTTAACACGAGCGCTCGAGGCTGGGTCTTCCACTGTCATTAGCTCCGCTGGGCTTCGGCTGCTGGGTAGGAGTCAATATTAGTGTGTAAGCAGGGCGCGAGCTGTCTCCAACCGCCGCACAGACCACCGTGCATCATGGTCTCGGGTTCAGCACCGAGCGCTCAGGGGCTGTAAAATCAGTGCAGGACGCGCAATCGTGTTAAGCGTGTTCGTGTTAAGCGTGTTGACGGCGGTACGTGCACTTCTTTCAGCCTGGCGCTAACCGCTTGGTTTAACGGAACTGCCTGCAAGTCTAGTAGCGACTGGTGTAAAATTACCCTCAGTCATTCACAAGCAGTATCAGCCTAAGCATCAGCCAGATCAAGTACAATGCAGGTCAAAGGTTTCCTTCAATCTCCACTGTCCTCAGAGGAAGTAAACTTCCTCACTTTATAGCTCTAACGGAGCCTCGCAATCTCCAGGTATGGTTTTTGTATGTTTTTTATTTGCCTTTAGAACCTACTATCACCATAACACAAACTATACTCACTTCCTCGCATGGCACGCTTCAACCCAGATAATTTCATCCTCTTACTTTCGGCTATGGGATCTCAGTAAACCGTCTTTCTTTCCTCACTGTCCTCCTGTCTACGACTACGTGGCGTAACGGCTCTTAAAGTTAAATGCCGTCCTTTTGAAGAGTCAGCAGCTACGTGCTTAAGCGAATAAAGGCAAGGCACAAAAGCCAAGTATCGGCGGTTCCAGCCGATGCCTACCATGCGACTGCAGTGCCACGATTTCACCGAGGTATGCTAACGGAGGAAAAGATTCTGGGAGGGGGGAGCAATTGCCGGCAGAATATGCACGGCTAACCCCACCTGTAGCTTCCAACACCTCAATTCAACTCAACTCGTGACCTCAACCTTCATAAGCTGGGAACGCTGTCAATCAAGGCGGTCTTTAAATGTTCGAGAGCCACTGCCTTGAGGGGCAGTCTGTAAACATACGGTGCTTATGACAACATGGACACGTTCAATTGGCACAATGAAGTGAGCTTTCCTTCTGTATTCCCTATGTCCAAAACACTTTAGTTTCGACTGAACTGTCAGCTCAAGTCTGAACGAGCAAGGCAGAAATTAAATGGTTTTAAACGCATCCTGTTGCCTTCATTCCAATCTAATTATAACGTAAGCTACGATTAAAAAGTTCCCGCTGTGGGACAGCAAATGAAAGCATAGTCGTTGCGTTCGAAAGGTCGAACGCATGCCTAGCTGTACAACAGTTTCTTAGCGAGTTTGCACTGCACCTACAAATTTCCTGCCTTCATGCACAATACATGGCTTCCACAACGCCTTAAACAACGTGCTTTCGTCTTTCATTAAAATTGTTTAATCTTTCATGAAAAAAAAAAACGGTAATACGGCAGATTCCTCGGCGACGAATTCTTGACTTCAGCTCTACATCTAGAGTTTCGCTATACCCAGGGCTGCCTGTATGATACCTGTGTAGACGGTCGAGCTTTCCGCCTCTGATATTAGCACCAGTGTGGTATGTCACACCTGTGTGTGACATAACGCGCTCATTCGCGGCTATTTTTGTCTTCTACAGCAGCTGAAGATGACGATGACAGCAGCATAGGCATTCTAACAAGTAAGTATTTCTCAGCTTCCAGTTGCGATGGCTCATTTGCAACGCTGTTCTACTTGTTGAGTATACACTAGGTCGCTGGTTCAATCCTGGTCGCTGCGGCCTCATTTCCATAGGCATGCAATGACTGAACAATCGTGCTTTGATATTTCAGTGCAAGTTTTTAACATCCTCATATGGCAGAAATCTGTCCGTCAGTCAGTCAGTCAGTCAGTCCGTCAGTCCGTCAGTCCGTCAGTCCGTCAGTCCGTCAGTCCGTCTGTCTGTCTGTCTGTCTGTCTGTCTGTCTGTCTGTCTGTCTGTCTGTCTGTCTGTCTGTCCCTCCGTCCGTCCGTCCGTGTGTCTGTATGTCTGTCTGTCTGTTCGTCCGTTCTTCCGTCTGTCTGTCTGTCTGTCTGTCTGTCTGTCTGTCTGTCTGTCTGTCTGTCTGTCTGTCTGTCTGTCTGTCTGTCTGTCTGTCTGTGTCTGTCTGTCTGTCTGTCTGTCTGTCCTTCCGTCCGTCCGTCCGTGTGTCTGTATGTCTGTCTGTCTGTTCGTCCGTTCTTCCGCCCGTCCGTCCGTCTGTCTGTCTGTCTGTCTGTTCGTCCGTTCTTCCGTCCGTCCCTCCGTCCGTCCGTCCGTCCCTCCGTCCGTCCGTCCGTCCGTCCGTCCGTCCGTCCGTCTGTCTGTCTGTCTGTCTGTTCGTCCGTTCTTCCGTCCGTCCCTCCGTCCGTCCGTCCGTCCCTCCGTCCGTCCGTCCGTCCGTCCGTCCGTCCGTCTGTCTGTCTGTCTGTCTGTCTGTCTGTCTGTCTGTCTGTCTGTCTGTCTGTCTGTCTGTCTGTGTCTGTCTGTCTGTCTGTCTGTCTGTCCTTCCGTCCGTCCGTCCGTGTGTCTGTATGTCTGTCTGTCTGTTCGTCCGTTCTTCCGCCCGTCCGTCCGTCTGTCTGTCTGTCTGTCTGTTCGTCCGTTCTTCCGTCCGTCCCTCCGTCCGTCCGTCCGTCCCTCCGTCCGTCCGTCCGTCCGTCCGTCCGTCCGTCCGTCTGTCTGTCTGTCTGTCTGTTCGTCCGTTCTTCCGTCCGTCCCTCCGTCCGTCCGTCCGTCCCTCCGTCCGTCCGTCCGTCCGTCCGTCCGTCCGTCCGTCTGTCTGTCTGTCTGTCTGTCTGTCTGTCTGTCTGTCTGTCTGTCTGTCTGTCTGTCTGTCTGTCTGTCTGTCTGTGTCTGTCTGTCTGTCTGTCTGTCTGTCCTTCCGTCCGTCCGTCCGTGTGTCTGTATGTCTGTCTGTCTGTTCGTCCGTTCTTCCGCCCGTCCGTCCGTCTGTCTGTCTGTCTGTCTGTTCGTCCGTTCTTCCGTCCGTCCCTCCGTCCGTCCGTCCGTCCCTCCGTCCGTCCGTCCGTCCGTCCGCCCGTCCGTCCGTCTGTCTGTCTGTCTGTCTGTTCGTCCGTTCTTCCGTCCGTCCCTCCGTCCGTCCGTCCGTCCCTCCGTCCGTCCGTCCGTCCGTCTGTCTGTCTGTCTGTCTGTCTGTCTGTCTGTCTGTCTGTCTGTCTGTCTGTCTGTCTGTCTGTCTGTCTGTCTGTCTGTCTGTCTGTCTGTCTGTCCCTCCGTCCGTGTGTCCGTCCGTCTGTCTCCCTAACTAAGGTATATTCAAAGAGGCCGTCCGTCCGTCCGTCTGTCTCCCTAACTAAGGTATATTCAAAGAGGCCGTCCTCTCGCCTTCATCGCGCAGAAGTAATTCGCAGTCTTTATGCTTGCTGTGAGTATGTGTGAGCATAGCACATTCTAGGAAGGCCCTAGACAGTGGTAGCCGCACTTGTTCAGTGCATATCGGCCGTTTCCTTGGCTTCTGGACGTGCAGCCACTTTTGCCCGCTTCTGTTCATCGAGCTGGGCAGCGCCCTCGGTCTCCCTGGCTGCTTTCGCGTCTTGAGGAGCCGTCACTGTCAGCCGCTCCTCCTCTAGCCGGACAGCGCGTTCGGCCTCATTCGCCGCGTTTGCTGCTTTACCTGCGGCCGCCTTCAGCCCCTTCCCTTTCTCGTATTGGGCAGCGTGCTCAGCGTGCCTCATTGCTTTCGCTGTTTGACGTGCTGTAGTGCTCCCCACTCTTCCTCAAACTTACTGACGCTTTTTGCCGCTTTCCCATTTTGTGTGCAGCTGCATAAAACTGCCGCTGGCTTTCCTACGTCACGTCTTCCATTCACTTGGCTCATCTAGCTTCACTACGCGGTGAAGCCTGAAATACTACTGTCGCCGTGTTTTTGGGAACTCAGAACAGATGACGTAGGACAACGACGACTATGATGATGATGACTATGCTAATGTGTTTTTTTTCGTTTTATGGCATCGTTATGGTGTGCAGATTATGTGCTTTCACGCGGTAACAACGCTCGAGTTAAAATTAGTGTCATTTGCTACGTGCACGCCTATTTTTTCATAGAAAGTGCTATGTAGCAGTTACAATACGCAGTGTGAGGCGCTGCGATGACGGCCGAGTGGTCAGGCGCGTTAACTGGTTCGAGACCCGCTGTGGCAACTGTGATGGGAGTTGCTCCCCTTCAGCAGAAAATCTGGCGGCGTCGTCGGCGGCAGCGTAGTGAGCGAGAAAGCAGGATACCCACATGTCACATAGGTCATGTGACCTTGTGACGTCATCACAAGCTTCTCACCATCGCAGGTAGTCTCGCCAGCCTCTCCGGGGGCTGACCCACCGGGGCACTGCGCCATGAGTGATATGAGGACACCCGGCACTTTATCAATGTAAAGTAAAGAATGCCCAATTCCGCATACATGGGTAATAACCAATTAACGCTGTCACATCGCACCCTAAAGACGGAGCTTAGGTGACCTTTTGCAGTTTTTTTCTGCTGACTTTCATTCCGACTGAAGATTTCAACTTCCGCTTCAGCTTCGGCTTCAGCACTGTTTAAAGAATTTCATGTTAAAATTTTCAGGATTGATTTCTCGGATTCCATTACTTGTCGCAACCAACCAGTCATGAGTATGAACGTCGTATTTCTCCGTGCTCAACGTCGTATTTCTCCGTGCTCACAAGGCGAGAAAAATTCTTGTGTCCTTAATTGGCGTCCGAACGACAGGATGAGCTGGTATCCGCCTTACGACGGTGTACATATATAACGTCGGTTAGGTATGGCTGTAAAACAACGCTACTCTTTTTCTGCAATATAAGCAAGGAAATCAGTGCCAACCAGAGATGTACAAAAGGCTGCATAAATTGCGTCTCAAGCATTGCTTGTGTTATGAGGACAGAACAACTAGTTGCTCCTCTGCAGATCGCCGATGGTATTGCTGCTGAGTAGCCCTTACGAAAGACGGCGCGTTCCCCACCCCTAACTCCTCGCCCTCGGACCGTTATACATATCACAAATATTTTGCTAAACGCGCTTTACTGCAAGCAGGTTCAATGCATTGACTCGTTCTGAATTTTTCGCGCGCACCCACCAGCTTAGTGAACATTTTGCTTCCAGGATTGTTTAAATAAATGTTCGCCCACTTCATTATAGTCAAATATTTGCATATAGTTCACATTTTTTAATATTACAAGGCACGCTTTCGCGTTTGAAGCTTTCTTACGTGTTCCACGGAGAAAATAATATGAGTTCTTGGGTTCAAGCGCGAGCGCACCAGTGTTGCAAGTACAAAGTACCTCCTAGTTTTCTCTGGATTAGGCGTGCGAGGAGGTTTTTCGCCCAGGAGTGCATCCGTAATAGTTGTATTATGGTCGAGTTCATAATATTACGGTTTCATCTCATCAGTATTGTTTTCTTTCAACGCAAGAAAAAATACCTGGTTCAAACAACAGGTGAAATTGTTATTATTCCAGTCCGAAGCTCGAATATTTTGTCCAAACTGGAACAAAAGAAACAGCAAAAATGTTTGTATTCAGTCAATATTTTTTTTAATTAGAAAAAGCTGCTAACAGGGAGTACTTTTTTCATTCACACAAGCTATACAAGGAACAACGCGCTCAGATTTTTCATATGCTTGCACGCGCATAATCGTCTGCGTTTTCGCTGCTTCATCCAGGCCGGACTCCTACGTCTGAGACGGATTCCGATTCTGACAGTATGTTTCTTTCTTTCTTCCACTATTCTTGTACTTGGCGGTGCAATAACTCTTAACAACGCTTTCCATTTCTTTTCACCTCTCTCCTTTTTTTTAGAGCCTCGGTAAGTTCACTTGGGTATTGCGGGGTGATAATTTCAGCAAACCTGCAATACAAGGCACTGGCAAAAGCCTTCCTGCTATAGGTATTTCTGTGCAGAATGAAATGAGCCGTTGAGATAGCGCATGAGGTTATTTAAGGAAAATACCATTCTTTTCGTCTTCCTTTTTTTTTGCGAAGTATTGGTTGAGAAAGCTATCACTTTTTTTTAGATTTGGGTGCTTATAGCTCTGTGTATGCCTTAACCTAACCATGCGAGCACCCCAAGTGCACTTGAATAACATCCCGCTGACTAAAAGGTGAACTGAAAGGCTCTTGGTTTCGACACAGTAAGATACTGCGTTACGCCCAGTAAGAGTCCTTAATGCAGCTATCACTGGTGCGCTGTAACTCACTACGGTGTGAGTATCTACACTTCATTTATGTGTGGCTTACTCGTTCGTCACAATCGGCGAGATATTATGGCGACATCTCCGCATACTATGGAAGAAAAATCTCTCTGACAGCAGTGCAACTTCAAAAGCCAGCTTAGAAAGAAAACCATTTTCTTTCACTGTATCTCCAGGGAGAATGCCTACAGCGAGAGGGTAACAATCGTGTGCTTTTTTCATCGCACTATAGTTTATGCCGCCTGTGCTCCCTTATGTTCATAGACGAATGTAGTGGCCCTTTGATGCATGTTGCGCAGGTGGAACACACAGCAGAAGCTGGTCGTCATCGGCGTCGTGGCAGCCCTAGGCATAATCGGCGTGGTTCTGGCTGCGAGCGCACGTAAATACAAAGATATCCCACATTCTTGACTTTAAAAACAGGTTTCTATCTAATCTTTCTAGCTCAAGCCTAGCTTGTCTGCTTGATACAGGCCTGCTCCTCTCACAATGCCTAATCACTGGTATATTTCCCTCTCTGTCTGCTTATCTCTTTAAGGGAAGCTCACGTAGTGGTTCTTGTTTTGCTAAACGGAACAAAACAATGGGGACTTGATAGTGAGCCCTTGTCACGTAAAATAAGCTAGGGAAGTGGTGAGTGAACTGAAAAAGTGAACACGTGAATGGGGTGTTCTTCAGCACCAACACTAAGTGGCCTTGGACCACATTTCGGTCGAGCGCGAGAAACTCCTTGGCAACTGGACTGTGCCTTGCAGATTCTGGAACGATGTCGCATCCATATGATCGTTACCAAGCGGGAAATGTACGCGCAATAATTAAACGGAAGGTACAGCGCCTGTTAGAGGTGTATAGCTCAAAGTGTTTGCTTCTAAGCTCTTTAGTGGAGCTCCCTACCACATCCAGCAGTCCAAAGCCTGGGAGGATTGAGGACGCGAAGTCATTCCCCTTTCGAGAGGTTGCGATTGCTGAGTGTGCACAACGAGGCATACAGTACGCTTCACAATGATACCCCTCAGTCCTTATAATTTTGACGAGGGCTGTACATAGCTGTTGCAACTTTCAATAACTGAAGTCCCTTCCTCTAGTTTTCCGCAATACGAGCCTCGTGGATCATCCCGCATGCCAAGGGCGTGGGAGGTGCCGTTGCACATGGCAACTCAGCTCGTACTATGGTTTGGGTTAGATTGGGCACTGACTACGTTGTTTTAGGGTCCGATAGAGATCTGGATTGAAACACGCGATCGCTGAGATAACTAAAAAGAATTATGGTTGAATTTTGTTTCACCTGCGCTGAGTATACCTGGTCGACGAGCACAAATCGAATTTGCGTTAATTTTTGAGGCTGAAATGGCTTAGCATCGCATGCAGTTTCTCCGGGCGTTAGTTAAGCATCGAAACTATTCTAAACAGGAGCGTCCTGGTTGAAGTCACTTTTTATGTACAAGAGGCATAAAGTGTTTCCCGACATGACAATGCTTTGAGGTTGCGCAGGGTGCTTTTATGCTTGCTTATAAATGGCAAACGATCTCTTGAGCTGGTGCATGATACGTTGCAGCCTCCCTATAGAACTGCGAAGACTTAAAACTACGCGGGCCGGCTGCCAAACGAGAAATCCTTCTTTTTAACACCGCCTGCACTTCGCGTTTTTTTTTTTTTAGTGGTCGTATCGCCATCTTTCGACAAAAACTTGCAAATTAATAGCATCGAAGATCACCTATTCGACAACAGATGGCGACGGCTCCTCATGGGCTTGCGCGAACACTTACAAAAGTTACTGTTTAAGAAAAGAAAATATACATTTTCTGGAACAAACATGTCTGCGGCGGCTGACAGGAGTAATTCTAAAACCTAAGCTCCTCATCTAGCTCATTAACTAAATTTAATTTGCTTTGTTAGTTAATTTGCGTTGTTTCATTACAAAACAATAAAAGATCGCGCGATGTGCGCAGGAAGTTTAGTGTAAACGTAGCGTCCGTTGGTGGCACGTCCCCACGGCTATGGCGGCCCAGTTCGAACCGTCCCCGGTACTGTACTCCGGCCGGCATGCACTATGTTTCTTTGTCACTCTCAAAAATAGCTGCCACGTATTTGGTGATGACCGTCCTTTGTCTTTCAGCTAGCGACGAAGCAAAATGAAGTGCGTAGCACGGTACAATGGCGCAGCCAGTTCAAAATGTGCGCTGTACGATTAGAAAAGCGTAAACAAGAGGTGCTGAGTTCGCACTAAACATCCTGCCCACCTCAGACACTTACGTTTCGGTTTGTTGCGCGGAAAAGCCCTAGATTTCCTCGCACAGCGAAGCTTTATAAAATGACTTTTTCATCGTTTCAAAATTTGATATGGCATCGTATTGTCCAGGGCTACGAAGTCGGCGTTGATCCCGATCACCATGGTGATACTTAATGGAATAATTAGTCATTTAGCGAACTTTCTGGTAAATTATCAGGGTTTTGAGTTCCTGACATTCCCTGCGGCTAGCAGTTGTTCGTGAAAAGATATTGTATTTAAACCACCCTATTTTTGGGAACTTTCGAACATCTTCAACGAACCACCAGGTTCCACATCTACCAGGAGCCTTATGCAACGCCCTCTGTGAGTTTCATAAAAGCTTCGCTGTAATTTTTTGCTTCTTGCATCACATAAATGTGCCTCCTTCGACGCTGGACTCGTGGGAGAACATCCTGCTTTAATCGTAGCTGTCACTGGCGTCTGCTGCATTCTGACAAAGAAGTACGCAGATTTATATTCATTGTGGTGTATGTTACCTTCATCTCAGATGTCTTTTTTGTGTTGTCTGTATTACGAAGTTAATGTCAACGGCCTGATTTTACAGAGATTAGTCTCTCATCTCAAAGCGAAGCCTAACACTAGCAGTAATCATATTTTCTGACGACTCGGCGAGCCACCTCGATGCCAAACGGGGACACGCCGGTAGTAAACTTCATTACTCTACTTCATCGACGGACGTTGAGATTTCCAATAAAATAGCCTCGTATTCTCAACACGCAGCTCTGAAGACGCGCTAGGTCTATTAAAAACGCGGAGTCAGCATAACTTCGCACATGCTGTAAGGTATTCTGTACCATAAACAAGCTCAAATATAAGCAACCTAAAAGTCTTTTTTATAGCTTTAAAGATTCAGAGTTCCTTATTTCGGCAAAGCCGGAAAGGAACTCAGTCAAAACTGCCTAAAGCACAATGCGCTTGAACTTTTTCTTTTGACTACGACATTGTCTGTACTTATCACGAGTAATGCCTTCAACTAAGGCTGTGCGGCGCCCTTCTTACGTGTCAGGGACGCGGTAAAAACTAATAGCTACCTCGCTAAGTTTATGCGAGTAAATACTGACAGCACTAACCTCTCTCAGACGAAGAATAATTTTCCATAGACAGCTGTCTAATATGTAGTAAAGCAGCTCACCTTTGAATGCAACCTGAAAACTAAACAAGGCTCTAAAATGTTGCGTTTTACAGACCGTTATTGGACAAGAAAGTCCCCTGAAGTAAGGCTCGCAAAAACGCTTCATATGAGGCATTTTCCAACAGTGTTGATATATTTATAATGAAAACAACTCGAGGGCCCTGTGAGAGGGTGTGTGGATAACAGGTTGGTTACAGAGGTGAATGCAAGTACGGCGGACCTAATTAAAGTAAACAATTTAGTACTCACATTGGGACGCGGAAAGAAAATGCCAATCTCTAAATAGTGACGCAATAAATATGGCAGATTAAGCAGACTCTGATACTCCCTACGATATAGAAAGCTCGCGATTTGTGACATCTTGCCAATTTTCTGTAAACAATATTCCCTTTTTAAGCGGCTCAGAAGAACGACGCAAGTAGAGTCAAAATCAGCTAACCATCGAGCTTTATGCCGAAGTGGAGGATTTATGTACTTGGGATTAGTTCTGTGGGAATAATTAGAAAGCTGTGTCTTGCACGACACCTTTATTGTCACCGTTGATGTGACAAAGCTAACTTCTACGCTAAGGCAATTACTAGTGGGTGCAATTCGCTCATCTTATTGATACAGTACAGAACAGTTTTTCTGAACCCAAACGATAAGAGAGCTCAAAGTGATTATCCTTGACCTTGCGTAATTTTAAAACAATGCTTGAGCTACTCAAGCTCAAATCTTGCATGAATAACGCTGTTTGGAAAGGCCAATCTAGTTCAAAGTTAGCACGTGCAACCACGCCAAACATGTATCCTCAATGTTTTTTTCAATCGGTAAATTGTAAAGCACGAGCATGTTTTGCTATACGCATTAGGAAAATGGATTTGTGCATGCTTGGGAAATGTTTGTCATAGAATCGAATGCAAAGAATTCCAAATGTAGTTCGAAAGAGTGTGGGACGAAAACAAGTTCGGTTTGTTCCTTTATACATATTTTTTTCAGACCGGTGCAGGAACCAAATGTTTTGCAGTAGATGCCATGTGGCGTCGCTTTGCGCGACATGGACAGTAATCTTCGAAATTACTAGAACACACAGTTGCGAGTGAAAAAAGATTAGCACTAGTGACATTCCACAGGAGCGGCAGATAGCAGCGCTCCGCGCTGTGGTCACGAACACGCCGATAACAAAAGTGCCAGGTGTGTTCGCAAAGTACGGCGCCGCGACGCCCCCACGACGCGATTTTCCCCGCTGCGGTGACGTCATTGTTCTAATCTTTTTTTGCTCGTGACTGTACGTTGCGTTTCTCGTTGCAGTCATGACAGGAAACGGGCCCGCGGAGACGGAGGCGCCGGTGTCGCTGGCTGCTCGACGTTTGCCCGAAAACGAGAAGACGTCGTCAGAGACAACGATGGTCCGTTCCACTGCCGCGGCCAAACGGCGCCACCCTAAGCCCGCCAAGAAGGCCACTAAAGCAAAGCGCACACGCACAACACCGACTACTCGTAAACGCAAGCGCAAGGCTACCAGAACCATCACTACTGCCATCAGCTTCACCAGCACCGCCACCCACACCGGTGTTGCCCACGGAAACGTGGGGGGTAAAAGCGCGATAGAGGACATAAGGATCAGTGATGAGCCTCCGGACGAGCTACCGCGAACAAAAAGCCATATTCCTTCGAAGACAACAGATTCAGTGCGGCGTATGGTACCGAAAAACGATGATAGAGCAAGCAACGACCTAGGTGGCAGGGTGTCCACTGGCAGTGGAAAATCAGGGCAGCGCCAGTCCAGCACTGACTTGCCTTCGGCGTCACCTCTGCTCCCTTCACGGTCGTCTCACCACTCCGATGGCATGTTGGGTCGGTCTGCTTCTGATGCCCTAAACGCCACCGAACTTGTGTTCACATCCCGGACACCATCGAAGACGCCATCATCGACAGCGCTGCCAACAATCTTTTCCACGCCTTCGGAGACGTTCCAGAGGACTTCGTGGGGTGAAAACGGCAGTGCTTACGCGAATTTCACTTCGGAAGACCCTTTCACCCTCAACGATTTCCTCCAGTGAATCAGCATTGTTTTCTGTGATGACCGCGGGGCTCGATGATATGTGGCGTCCTCCTTTAAATAATAAGAAAAATGCCCGACGCGATTCCTCAGCGCAAGTTTGTAATTATTGCGATGTTTTTACATTACCCCCGAGCTGCTGTAAGTTTCGGCACAAAATATGACCGCTGTCGTTCCTTGAGTGCTGCCAAAATAAGGTAGACACCATACGGTCACGCAATTCGAGCTTTTAAAGCAATATTGCAACTCGGAATGTCCGCGACCTGTTAGTTATCACGGTTACAAAATACGCTGACAACACGTCATCACAGGTATTTATTCAGTTGGTGTTACCTGTGGCTCGGCAGCTGAAGCATTAATTGTATTCTCGAAAACTAACTAAACATTTTGACAGATTTGCCTGTCTGGTTGCCTGTCCCCCTCCCTCGCGCCTTTCGCGACACAGCTGTCGTTCCTTTGACGCCCCCCCCCCTTCCCTCCATACTTAAAAGACGCTAGCTACTGCCCTCAGTCGCCCCTGATTAAGGAGCCGAGTCGGCTTCGAAACGTTGGGTTAAAGTTAAATTTTTGGTTGGAGATGAGCAGTTTATTGTAACTGTATTCTCGAAATCAGTTCTCGTTGGGGCGTTATTATATAGGTAACAGCTGCGGAACAGAATGTCTCCCAGTGGCTGGGCATAAATAGTGTTAGAAATAGGACGTCATCGTGGCTTCATGGCGCACATACACGTGATCTCGCCACTTCAGGCAGGCATACTAACACGTAAGAAGAATGTTAAAAATTTTTGCACTTATTTGATGCGGCACTGAAATTCGAATATCCTGGATGCCAGGATACTTAAGCCAGGGTACAGCGTTTTGTTTACTTTGCAGCGTTTTCTTTACTGCCGCATGTTATTCATCAAAACACAAGAGAAATCTTACTGCATAAAAAAATGAGGTGGTGGCTGGTGGTATCACTTCCTCTCAGTGACCACCTGAGGTCAGTTTGGCTGTGAAGGGTCATGCTGTGAAAAAATTCGAAACTGCAAATTCGCGCCTGCGCCTCACAACAAGAGCATATTCCGTTTTTTTTTTTTTGCTAAGGACACACAGGAGCTCATTAAAAGTCGGAGAAACAGGCACATGGAGCTCAATACATTATTGCCAGCAGGATCCGCAAGGCTGATCCCACCTGTAGCTTGCAACAACCTCAACTCAACCCATTGGCTAAATTGGCACTGACGATAAAAAAGTAGAATACACGCATAACTGGCTACCTTGGTCAGTGGGCACCTCTACCTCGCTTTCAGTTACATGGCGGTGGTGTCCACCTAAAGAAATTGTTTAGGCATAATATTTCGTGCTTGGCAATGCTAAACAGCAAGTCATTTTTTTCCTTTCTTTGTTGAGACAATATTAGATGAGACGTTGGCATGTCTTTTGTATTTTTAACTTTGCATCGGGCGAGAGAGTTCTCGAAACGCCTCCTCTCTGGAGTTTCGCAAGCCGGTTCCGCGGCCCCTTCCACCAAGCTGGACACTCTAAACAGGAAGGAGTATAAAGAGAGCTTACTCCTTTTTTATAAAGTGGAGCGAGGTCCACACGCCAGTCCAGCGAACAATATGGCCGTGCCCAGGGAGCCCTGATTGCAAAGTTCTGTAGGGCGAGCATTTCTTCTGGCTTGATCTTCTGAAAAAGCCACAAGGATTTCAAGTGTCCTAGGCTTTACTTGGGTGTGGCGAAGCTTCTGAGTAACAAAAGTTAATATCGTTGTCAAGAGGATTTTGTCGCTACATCGTCGTTGGTACGCGCGCAGAAGATCCTTTCCAATAATGTTTCACAATTATCGGAGTCTAGTGTCAACAGTAGAGCCAATCTTATCGGCTCCTGCTCCTGAGCTCTGCTCTAAAGGTTTAACAGCAACTCCGCTTATCTCAGCCCAGGTGTTTCCTTAGGCGCCGTGCTACTTTGAGATCTTTCTAGGTTTGTGCGCCTAGAAAAGCACGTCTCACGATGTTTTCTCCGCACCATGAAAAATGGAGACACTATGCAGGCTACTGGGTAATGACGAAATGTCTTATTTGAAAGGTGCACCATTTGGGTTTCCTCAACAGCGCACACAGTCAGATAGGCGTCGTCGAAAACGAAAGGGATTATCTTACATTCCCGGGAGCTTTTGTTTCCCTCCTGCTGATAAGGGCAGAGGATGTCAACGGCTGTCGAGACGGGCTATCTGGAGAACACCTAGCAATCAGCACGCCTATTGCGAGGTACCGCAGGTGTCTACAATGCTCTGCGATATTTTAAACTGTGCGAGCTAGTGTTCATGACTGGAGTGCTTAGTCACAAAACTGAAAGGTGAGGTGGACCGTCTTTTCCTCCAATTATGCTGCCTGCTGTCCTGCTAGTTTTCGCCGTTATTCTTCTTTATCTGGTGAGGTAAGCCATAATGCACCTTTTCCCTTGTCTTATATAAGCGCAATATTTGCGTGTACCAAACTTCTGCAGCGTGCTAAGGTCTTACTACCTTACATGTGGTGACATGCAAGAAGTGAATATACGCGGTTGATTATCACAGTAGATAATGCCGCATTTAACTGAGTTCAACTTGGTAAGAAAACGCGGTGTCGTCACCATTCTTTCCACGGACTGCAACTAATTGTGTCCTTAACAATTACTAACAATGAAGAGCGAAAAAATATATGTGAGTTTTTCACTATAAACCACTGTGATCGCGAAATAAGAAGAGCACCACTATATCGTGCAAAACCTTTACAAATCGCTGCACATTCAATAATGTGTGAACACCTTCGGTTTGTGTCGTCCGCTTGCACAATCGCTTCAAATATGTGTTTTTATTGAATGTCTTCCTACTAACTCAATTGCCGCTTATGCCGTTAAAAATGTTATCCATGTTTGGAAATTCTTGCACACACTTCTTTGACCCGGACACTTTACCACATGCTACGCTTGTGCAATCACACTGCAGGGCCATCAAGAGGACATTCAGCTTCTGGGAGGGCAAAGGAGTGCCGTATTTGTCACTGACGGAGTACCTCCGAGTTGTTTACGATACTTTCACCAAGGTGAGATAAATCTGCCGTTTCTCTTGACGAGCTTATATTGCATAACAACAAAATAAATTTATTTTTTAGGCGTGATTATTTAAAAAAAGCCGCATTGCTTTATCGACGATTTAAAAGCCTCATTCTCAACTTAGCGAACAATTTCATAGCTTAACATTTTCGCCCAGGCGCGTTGAGATATTTATCAACGAAACAAGCTCGACCATAGTGAAAATCTGAGAGGAGCATAATAGTTACAGGTGCCATTTAGAGAGTGCCGGTCGGTTAAGTCTCCAATAAGCTTTATTGCAAACATTTTCTTTGCCCCCAGAAGCCCACCGAAGTTCTATATCTTTATGGCAGCATGAAGCTGTGTTTACACACTTCCATCTGAAAAGCCCGCTGTATATTCGCCTAATAGAGATTCACACCACAGGCAGAATGGCCGATTTCAGTTGCAGGCCGTGTGCCCAAAGGCATCACGTCACGAATGTGCGGCCACATATTTACATCCGCGGTCGATGTGGACGAAACACGCCTGGCGTACCTTTATTTCTGAGGCGGACAAGAGCATAACTTTTAACAAAATAAATTCGAGGTCAGGTAGAAAAGCTGTTCTCCTTTCAGTTTTCTTACGAGACAATAACACCTGAGAACATTTCCGCAACCGGACGGACTGTTCGTACGTGCTGTCACAAGGTACCAGACACATGCGTTGTGACCAGAGATATTCCCGCCAGTCTATTCATTGAAAAGTGTCTTATAATTGGACCAATATGCGATATAGCTTTGAGCTGCACCTTCAGCCGTCCAAACTTGTCTTTGCAATAGCTACACTGAAGTATGACTAGGTCCCCGAGCGAATTCAGCCGACAGCAGCCGCTCCTACATCCACTGGGTACTTTAAATCGACATTTTTTGAACATTTAGAATGCAGTTGGTTCGCATCATGACCGTGGCATTGAAGCCTGGTCGGCATCATTCAGACAACTGCATGGGTAATTGTTGTCGAGCATGTAAACTATAAATATCTATTAAATTGATGCATAGTGTAATTTTGCTTGCGACAGATTCTTATGCATCTCTTTGCATCCATTGCAGCCGTTGCCCGATGTGGTTCGAAGCAATCATCTGAAGTATGGAAAAATTTACGGGTACGTATCAGGAGTAATTAACTGTAGCCAACATCATTGTTAGGCTGCAGAAAGTCAACCACATGGAAGTTTCCAAAGGAAAGCGAAGTTTTGAGTGAATCAGTGACGCACGTCCTTCATATTGCATCGTGATAAGAACGAGAGCCGCCTGCTGACAGATGCGGATTGCAGACAAAAGGCCGGCGCAGAACTCAGTGTTTATTGCGAAAACCCGCTCCCGCAGGCAGCAAACAACCGGGCGGCGGTGATAGCAGCACGTACGTGCACACGTCGGTGGTCGGAATCAGAATGCCCTTCTGTCTAAACCACGCTCAGTTTAAAGGTTAAACTGAACTTTAGATGTAAAGCCTCTAAAGTACCCCCAACAATATCGAGGGTGGCGAAAATAGTTTAGTCTACTTTATTTTAAGGTAGTTTAACATCCCAAAGCTACTCAGGCTATGAGGGCGAAAATATCCGCACCTGTTTGTCACCTTTCTTGAGCGGTCTGGTCGCGTCTCGCGTAGCAAACTAAAACGTACATGAGGTCGCGTTCCACAGGCACTAAATAAGGAATATGGAAAGAGGAATCATGTGCATATCCCTAGCGAGTTTGTTTACTGCTTAAATACACTCGTCTCCCAAGAAGCACTCTATTACGTCATGCATGGCAGGTCATTTTAAAGCAACAAATAATTAGTCCTATTACCGCGCTTTTTTTGTTTTGAATTGCACTCCCCACTGAGAAGAATACAACATACAGGTGGACCAGTGCCAGGAGTCGGAAAACTGGGGCGAATGCGCGTTATTAGGTGTCTCGTGTTTGCTCCTTTCCCTTGAGAAAAAGTGAAAAGGAAGGAAACTTTATTTTGATAAATTTTGCCGTTTATACAACGCGGGCTTTTAGGGCTGTTTTCTGCCTATATGTACTTCATTTCCTTACGTTATACCAGTAGTCAGCGCTTCTTGCCCGGGTCCCTTCGTATTGAGGTTATCGTCAGCACTATCCACTTCAAGCACCTATAGAAAGCTTAGAGACAGTACATATGGTCCGCCGCCTGCTGCTGATATGACGCAAATTCGTATTATGTAGGTCAGGTTACATTTTCGAGTTCTACTAATCAACCAGATGGTGAAGATAATGTATCGGCTCATGGACGGACGCAGTACTGCAATAAAGCACTTCAAGTGTTTAGCTGACGTTAGCATTCGCGATAGTTGTTCTGCCCGGGCGGTACCTTTTTCTTTTCACACTTGAGCGATTTCATCGATGTTCATTGCACGTATACAGGCGCTACACATATAGTATTCGGAAGGGACAAAATAAAGAGGTGATCTTCCTAGCCGCTTTAATGCTGCCTGTTTTCAAAAACAACAAGACTGTCATGGTATTTATGAGCTTACGCGATGGAGCCCAGTGTACCTGAACCAGGGAACCAGCGCCATCTCTGGAGTACACTGATGCCTTTCTGAGGTGTCAGTTCAAATATTTGGGCGGTGGCGTGCAGTTTTGTTCTTCTTCGAACGCTTTGTTTTTGCGCATTCCCGAAACACCATTTTACTGCTTAACAAGACGGGCACTAAGCGAGCTGCGATTCCTGTGGTCACCGGTTAGTTTGCAAGCCAAGAAGATTTTTTTTTTCATGGAAAAACTGGAGGGGACACTTAAGCGCCTCCCTAATTAAGGGTGTGGCTCGATAGGGTTAGTGGACTAATGCCCAAATATGCGGAATTGGTCATCCATTACGAAGTCGAGAGTTGGAAGAAATCTCGTCCAAATATGGAAAGCTTTAAAATGCCAATTCTTTAATTTCATTTAATAGATAACGGCCGCCGAGGAGCCTCAGTGGTTAGGGCGCTCGGCTAGTGATCTGGAGTACCCGGGTTCGATCCCTGCCGCGGCGGCCAAATTTAGGTGGAGGCGAAACTCTTGAGTCCCGTGTACTGTACAATGTCAGCGCGCGTTGAAAAACCCCAGGTGGTCAAAATTTCCGGAGCCCTTCAATACGACATCCCTCATAGCCTATGTCGCTTTGGGACGTTATACCAAACCAAACGAGACCAAACCAAACATATATGTAGGTTGTACCGTGCCTCCGAGACGCATTGCATTGATAGCGCTGTGGTATAGATATCACGTCCCAAAGTTAGGCATTGAATTCGTCCTTGCATGCAACGAGGCTTCGAGGTGCTTGCCTAGAGTTTTATATCGTATAATTTAAAAACAAGACGAAATACATACAAGGAGACTAAAAAAACGAAACTTTTACAACAGACCCAGTTCGCGTGATCTGTTTTAACTAAAGCCGCAAAGAGACATTAGATCTACATATTTATGTACGAAATTTGCTGATTTTTTTGTGTTCCACTGATGACGCTTGCCTTGTTGTACAATATAGTGCACTTTTTAAGCAAGATAGTGCTAATATTGAAGTGCGTCACGAAGTTGCCCCTTCACTGGCAAAACATTATGCGCGATCTATGTTAACAGATGTTTCGGTGGCTACAAGGTCAGTAGTTATAATTAGAGCTAACTTTGCGCATCGTTGGTTGATATGTTGTTTCTCTTTTCTTACCATTCAGATCGTATCAAGGGTTTGTGCCCTGCCTCGTTGTTGGAGATCCAGAGGTGCTGGGCGTTGTCTGTGCCAAAGATTTCAAGTCATTTGTTGACAGAACAGTGAGTCTTACCGTATCACTGCTTTACGCTTAAATGAGTTTTAACTGGCTACCGCATCTCTCCGCCCATAACCATAGTGTATTTAATGTTTTGAAAAGATAGAAAGAGCCGAACTGTGGGACCGTATCAAAATATTACGGAAACTGTTGTGATGCGCGTTTACTTCACATTGCTGTTCTCAAGCAGCAATGTATATTCTCGGTTGTTGATGAGTGGGTGCGTTCCAGAATTTTCCCATCATAAAGCAAACATTCTTTGATTACCTATCTTTCTTGACCCCTTTCGCTTGACATCACCATTAGAGGCTTTACCTACGCTGTATTTGAGCCCTTCTTGCATACACTGAAGTGCTTATTTTGGCCTAATGTTGCTTGAACCCCGGAGTGTACAAAGTTACATGCAGCCCAGAATATAACACTTATGTAGCCCTGCTGCCACGAGAATGAAGTCTAACACTTGCTGGCACTTCAGAACTAATGCAATAGACAAACTAACTAGAGAAACTACCATGAAGATACAGTGAAAGTTATGTATAAGCTCCCCAAGGGTGCAGCTTTTCGCTTTAGGTCTTTCACAAAGCAGCCTGCCTAAGTTTTTATAAGTGAATAGTTCAAATTTCTTTTAGATGAAGCGTGCGACTTCTGGCTTCATTCAACGCGTGTTTATTTAGTAATGCTCTCTTCACTCCGTCCTTGCCTTTGTTATAAAAACAAACAAGCAAACAAACAAGACTTGCTCAGTGCCCCCCCCCCCCCCCCAGCTTTCACTGTTTGTGATGATGATGACGGAGATGCAGATGACGAGATGATGTGCTTGGCCGCAATCTTGAATTTTCCGCACCGCCATTCAGATCAACGCTCATGAAAAGCCACGCTTGTCACGAATGCCGTAACACAGCTGACTGGGAAGTGTTCACCGGGAAAGATCGCCACGCGGTTTCACTTTCCCTCAGGCACGAGCCACGCTCTTCTTCGCTTGAACATCATATAACTCCCTCCCAATTTTTCTAACATTTCTCTCTTAAGTAGCCTCTTACCGCTCATAATTGGTTCCTGCGTTTTTCAGGAGCATGATGTAACTGGAAATGCCTTGTGGGACAAGATGCTGCTCAACATGTCATGCGACGTATGGAAGGATGAGAGAACTGCACTGTCACCGGCTTTCACTCCTAGCAAGCTAAAATTGGTCTGTATTCACAGCAATACGGCGACGAAGTATAGAGCCGCAAAGCTTTCTGTACCTTCGCTGAAACAAATCTAGTCGTTGTTCGCCGGTCGGGCGCTGCTACACGCGTGCCAAAGAATTCTGTGCAGCTTTCTCAGATGTAGAGTCTTGGTTAAAAGTCTTAAGGCCAAAGGCTTTTCGCCTCGGCCCAATAATAGGTCCATTACGGCACTATTAAAGACCAAAGGACATTGAACTGCTAGCAGCAGGTTTCTTCTGGGCGTAGAGAAGCTTCCTGCTTGACTTGTGTTTTGAATGATCCGCTACACGGAGAAGT